>NW_019419456.1:1030024-1038779 GCF_000390285.2 Anoplophora glabripennis
GAAATATCTCTCAATCTCGTTGTGATAAATGAATGAAATTTAGCTGTGTATACCAAATTTCATTCATTTATCACAACGCGATTGAGAGATATTGCAAAAAAATGATTTCCATTCCTCCCTCTTCAATGGGTCCCTGTGCCCTTAGGAAGCATTTCCGGACCCATGTTCATATGAAGTTTTTTTACTTTTATTTTGATCATAGAATCGGCCCGTTCAGGGTTGGCAGCTAATTATGAGACACTCTGTATAAAGGCAGATATTTAAAAACCGTAACTTCCTCAAGTTCTACTTTGCTGTTTTTTTTTTCTGGCGAAATTTGGAAAAAATGTATTGGTGACTTTTTATCCGAGAACTATTAATACTGCATTACTCTTTACCATCCAAAATCTTATACCGTTCTATTTTTTTTTTCAAAATTTATATATTTTTAAATTTACGAGAATATGTATAAAATAAATTAAAATGTAACATTTTTACTTCTTTCAATGCATAATTTTGAGAACATCTGGTTTCCAGTTTATAGTCTATTCAAAATTGGGTGGTGTTCTTCCTTGTACAAAATATTATTACATAGGAGGAAAGAGGATGACCACTAATAATAGTAATAATAATCGAAAATTATTACTAAAAATAATGAAACGGTGATCAAAGCGCCGTCTCTAACCTCTCTAAACAGTTTCTTTCTTCCTCTTCTTCTGAACTTCCCTAAACTAGTCACTGACATTCCTGCTCAACCCGTTACCAACATAACAGCAGACGGCAAATTTGAAATATACAATAAAATGCCTATAATTAAATGATAGACTTCGAAATTTCACCCCAGAAAACTTCAATACAGTCAATATTATATTGAAAGCTTGCCTGAACTCAAGACTTTGTAGGGTGTCTCTTCATTTTTTCGTATTTCCTTAACTTTGATATCTAGTGTTACTATTTACTATTAATACAACACTATGTTGCGACATTGGTTCATATTTAGATTAGCAAATTAATTGTAAGTCCGGTTCTGTTAAGAACCGCCTATCCCCGAACTCTACGATCAATGATTCTCAGAGGGTAAGGGCGATAAACTGTTGACATATTCCTGTCGATTTGTTAACTTTCACGGACGTGTTTCTCTTTTAAGTAAAATAAACAATTTTATACATATATTTAATAGTTTCTCTATTGCAGAGTGTTTCTGCAATAAGTGCGTTTCTTGAGAAGGATAGAGAACACGAAAATGAGCAGCTTTTATGAAGCAACTAATGGTCTAAATGCATTTGCTTTCGAGTAAATTAATTCAGAAAATTAACCATGAATATAAACCGGCCGCGTGCATCTTGTGCACGTGCGATGTGTGTTACAGTATTACTTAGGCATATAAAATGTTTTGTGATCAAGAACTAGTAGATATGATGTTAATGTACAGAGAATGTCAGTACAATTTAAATGATACTTGTCGTTTGTATGAGGTCCGTTATCGTAACAGACGACAACCTAACAGTAGAACAGTGCAAATGGCAGCTCAATGGTTAGGGGATACCGAAAATGTCCACCTGACATATGAAGGCTGCAACGTGTTTTCGACAATGAAAAAAACATCATAAACCTTGCTGAGGAAGATCCGAGGCGCAGTACTCGCGACATTGACCGAGAAGTGGGTGTATCAGTACCGTGTGGCGTGTACTACGTAAATAATTATTCTATCACGTACAAAGGGTTTAGGCATTAAATAACAATGATTTTCAGCCCCGTGTGGAATTTTGCCAGTGGTTTCAAATAGCACAAGATCCGGATTTTACAAGCAAGATGCTTTTTACAGATACATGTTGTTTTACTGGAGAGGGTATAATAAATTTTCACTGTTGATGTGATGCATTTTTATTAGCAATGGAAACAACAGTTAACAATTTTTGTAGAGTATATTGTCTATTTGTAAATAATTCGTTTAATCGCTTAACTTTTGTGTTACTTTTAAACGAGATTTATATCAAACGTACAGCTGGCTGCCGTACCAGGGACGGCTTTAAATTTGTTTAAACCTTCATGTGAAATTTTTTTTTTAGACCATCAGTTGCTTAATAAAAGTTGCTTATTTCCGTGCCGTCTACCACCCTTTTCAAGGAACGCACTTGTTTTAGAGACACTCTGTATACAGGCTGTTACAAATTCGCTTCTCCAACAACTCAACCGACATTATGCCTCTAAAAAATCAAGGTTAACATGATTTGTTTTCGAAATATCTGAAAAAAAACGAAATTTTGAAAATCCGTTTTTGTTTCATTTCAGCCTTGTTTGAGGCGATATTGAAAAAAGAAGAACACTTTCCATGGACACTTTTTGCCCTCTGTCGAATGGCATACTCAATTTTTATCTGTAACGTTTCGTCTCTCCANATTTGCTTTCGAGTAAATTAATTCAGAAAATTAACCATGAATATAAACCGGCCATGTGCATCTTGTGCACGTGTGATGTGTGTTACAGTATTACTATCACGTACAAAGGGTTTTAGCATTAAATAACAATGATTTTCAGCCTCGTGTGGAATTTTGCCAGTGGTTTCAAATAGCACAAGATCCGGATTTTACAAGCAAGATGCTTTTTACAGATAAATGTTGTTTTACTGGAGAGGGCATAATAAATTTTCACTGTTGGTGTGATGCATTTTTATTAGCAATGGAAGCAACAGTTAACAATTTTTGTAGAGTATATTGTCTATTTGTAAATAATTCGTTTATTCGCTTAACTTTTGTGTTACTTTTAAACGAGATTTATATAAGGTACAGCTGGCTGCCGTACCAGGGACGGCTTTAAATTTGTTAAAACCTTCATGTGGAATTTTTTTTTAGACCATCAGTTGCTTAATAAAAGTTGCTTATTTCCGTGCCGTCTACCACCCTTTTCAAGGAACGCACTTGTTTTAGAGACACTCTATATACAGGCTGTTACAAATTCGCTTCTCCAACAACTCAACCAACATTATGCCTCTAAAAAATCAAGGTAACATGATTAGTTTTCGAAATATCTGAAAAAAAAAAACGAAATTTTGAAAATCCGTTTTTGTTTCATTTCAGCCTTGTTTGAGGCGATATTGAAAAAAGAAGAACACTTTCCATGGCCACTTTTTGCCCTCTATCGAATGGCATAATCAATTTTTGTATGTAACGTTTCGTCTCTCCAGGACCATCATCAACTTCATTTTTTTAAATACGACTTTGGAAATTTTATTACATTTTTTTGCAAGCCTTCATGACCCCTAATACTGTATTGCCTCAACCCGAACCAGATTCAGACGTTTTGTCTCGAAAAATTCATCTTCAGTGTATTCGTTCCAAATTTATCTAAATTTTTTATTTAGATTTCTTTGTTTATTGAATTATCATACACTGTAAGTGTCGTTAGGTCTTGTGAAATCCATCTAGTTATTTAAACTATTACCACCACGCATTAAAATAAAAAATTATTAGAATTTTATTCCCGTGTCCATGGTTATTTCTAGGCTTCTCTAGTGCTCAAAATTCAAACAAATTCCGATCTAATTTTTTTCAGGATATTCATACAAATACATTTAATATGTTCTTTCACAGTTGCGGTTACAGGTATACTAAATTTCGATAATATTACGCTAATCCTCATTTTGAACCTTTGCCAAAACGAAAATGTTTTGAACATTTATTGAAATTTTATAAAGAATAATATTCAATTGGCGTTTTGGTTGTTCATATGCATTTTTGAGAATTAATTTGTCATAATAAAATTGAAATTGTAATAATATTTTAATTTTGACGCAACAACTTATTGAGTTATGTATGACCAAGTGATGGTAATAGTTAATAATATTAAATGTTTTATTGTAACTCGAGTGGTTAAATAACTAGATGGATTCCACAGGGTCTAACGACACTTACAGTGTACGATAATTTAATAAACAAAGAAATCTAAATAAAAAACTTAGATACATTTGGAACCAATACACTGAAGATGAATTTTCCGAGACAAAACGTCTGAATCTGGTTCGGGCTGAGGCAGTACAGTATTGGGGCTCGTGAAGGCTTGCAAAGAATGTAATAATAAAATTTCTAGGATCGTATTTAAAAAAATGAAATTGATGATGGTCCTGGAGAGACGAAACGTTACATACAAAAATTGAGTATGCCATTCGATAGAGGGAAAAAATGGCCATGAGAAAGTGTCCTTCTTTTTCCAATATTACCTCAAACAAAGCTGAAATGAAATAAAAACGAATTTCCAAAATTTCGTTTTTTTTCAAATATTTCGAAAACTAATCATGTTAGCCTTGATTTTTTAGAGGCATAGTGTTGGTCCCCTGATTACGCAACTTTTCCCCCATTTAAGCTAGTTTGTATTTCTTACCATTTCCGAGATTCCTGTAGTGAGAAGCGAATTTGTAACAGCCTGTATATCGCTTAAAAAGATACTTATTTATTAAATTATTTTCTTCTTCCTCTTTTATTTTTGTTCCATGTAACATGTAACTACGGTAACAATGCATACCTGCATTTTATAATAAAGTCGGCGGTTCTCAACAAGTTTTCTATTAAATAAATCATTCACATTTCTTTTGAACTTGATTATTTTATTTTTTTGGAAAAATATTTATTACATATTTAAACATTCTAATATTGTTCGCATTTTTTAAATACTTTTTATGAGTCTTGATTTTTTTAAATAAGATATACATATACCATGGTATTTCATAATTTTGTCTCTTACATGCCTGAAACGTACTATATGCGTTCAATTTGTCCCGTGCCACACTGCCTTAGAATCTCTCTCCATTCAAGCGTCTTTATCGCTGTAAAATTTAAAAAACTTCGGCTTACAATGTCCTACGACCGTGTAGGTGGCTTATTATAATGATATCCGTATACAGCAAGTCGTAAAAGACTTTATATCCTAAGCAAACAACCAAAGTCTCTGCGTTATTTATGTTAGCTTCATAAATAGTTCCATAAACATAATAGGATCCGCTACGCACGGCGCGGAATACTATGCTTAATACGTTTACATTAGGATTAAATAATAGAGGTTTGCTTCTGAGTTTGAATCGATTACAAAAGAATTACCCAGCGAAAATTGATGTTTCGAGAAGTATCTACTTGACCTGGGCATTCCCTTTTGTAGTAAAAGAATAATTATTACAACTTTTCAGTGTGGGATTTTTAATTAGGCAAAATTATTTTCATAAAAAACCCTTAATTGATCCTTTTGGCACAAGGGTTTATTTCAATATTTTCTTAATTTTTTTTACAGGTGGGAAAATACCCAAAAAATAATTGTACAACTCCTCTCACAAAGAACATAATATGCTGAGCAGAGATGGGTAAGTTTATATTACATTTATAATGTATATTAAAGGAAATATTGGGAAAATTACATAAATTTTGTAAATAAATGATTCAATTAGTTAATGTAACTTTACGTCTATGTTATTGATAAAATATAATTCCTACCTTTACAATGAATATTAATTTTCCGTTTAATGTAATTTTACACTTACAACTATTATTCCCATTGTTCATTAAGTACCGTTTAAATGTTCTTTTTAATGCTACAAATAAAATTTTTCAATCACCATTATTATCTCTATGTAATTTTACACAATATTTCATCCGACATTTTACAATGTAATTTTGACTTTACGTTTCAACTCAAATTTTCTAAAATACACTATTGGCTACATACAGTCTATTTTAATTGTCGCGTGATGAACTATAATTTTGAATCAAACTGAAAATTCTAGTTTCAGTAATGTAATTGTAATTTTACACTGACAACTGATTCTGTCACTGCCACATTTATACCACGTATAGTATCTCAAATAGAACCAATAATTTTATAATCCCATTATTAACAATAATAGTATTGTTACAATACACACAGCATAGTTGTATTGTTATGAGTAATTAAATTTATCAATATTTTTAATCTACATTCTTCAAATGTGAAATTACATTAAAGTCGAATGTAATTTTTCCGGAATACTTTAACAGACATTTTACAATGCACTATGACTTCACAATGGAGCTGGACTTCCATAAACTACATCGCTCACAATAAGCAACCCATTTTACTTGTAATTTTACAGTATTTCTTTTTAAAGGATATAGATACAGATAATCGTTTACGAGAAACTATATTTTGAACTGAACTGAAAATTTACAGTGAATATACAGTAAATTTAATGTATTTTTTGTAATTTTACACTCAATTGTATATTTTACAAGACGCATTTCTGAGTAATTATGTGGTAGGTTTAATAATGTTATTTTAACGGTTGCCTTACATTTTAATTCGAATTTCATAACGCTTATTGGTGACAACAGGTAACATTTGAATTTTTTTAAAATTTACAACACATACATATTTTTTTCCCAAGTAATTTGCATGTAATTTAACACACAGAACTATTGTGATACTCCGATTTTGTTATTGTGATTTATTCATACTATTCATGCTACAATCAAAATATAATCAATAAGTTTATAATTCCATCATTATCATTCTAGAAGTAATGTAATGCACACGAGTATAATTTTACAATAATTTTAATTGTTTAATTTTACCGAATTCCTTTTTAAAGTGCATTTCTAATCATTTACGAGAAACTAGATATTGAATAAAATTTACAGTGAATATACATTTTTTCTTAAGTCTAATGTATTTCTTTGTAATTTTACAATATGAACCGTTGTAACTGATTCTCCTGCTGTTATTTATTTGTCTCTTTATACTACAAATAAAATATATACTACAAATAAAATAGAATCAATAACTTTACAAATTGATTATTTGATAATAGTATTTTCGTCGCAAGACACAATTGTAATTTTACAATAAGAATATAACTTTCTAAATAATTATCTAGCAGATCCACCAATATTTCTTTCAATCGATGCTTTACAATACATAATCATTTTGTAATATTCCTTTTTGAAGTTTACCCCTAACCGTTTACAAGGAACCAGACAGCATAAAATTGAAAATTTTACTTTTAATTTTCACTCATGACAGTTATGACTTTCTAATTCCTCCATTGTCACTTATATACTCGTTTATATACAGGTGAAATACAATGAATAATTTGTTTAATATAATTATTATCCCTACAGTATTTTTGTGTAATGCACACAGTTGTAATTTTACAATTTAGCCGTTTTAGGTCGTTGTTTGTTAATTTACACGAATGTGAAATTACATTAAAGTATAATATAATTTTACAGAATATTTTAATTTTATCGTGTTCCTGTTTACAATGTACTTCTAACCATTTTATCGCAAAATTCGTGTGCAGCATATAAAATTCGGCCAACAACGACCTGTATATATAAACATAAACACGCGACGACAATCCAGACCGTTCAGAAACCACAGTGTAGGCAAGCCTATCGCCAAGAGCCTGTAACCCCTAGCATTTTATCTTGTTAGCGATGCCAATCACTTTCCTGTAACAGTGCCCTACGTCGGTCCCGGTCCCGAACGGAAAAAATGCCACACCCTGCCTGGAAACAGGCGGGTGCGACAGTGACGGGGCGACGTCACGTGTCCTGACGTGGAGACCATCCTCGACGAGGTAGGGGAGAGTGTCGTCGACGGTACTCGGTTCGAGTTGCTTTGTAGCACACGTCATGAAAGTGGGGCTTATAGGAGAGCAGCCAACCCGCAGAAAGTGGTAGTAGGTTTCGGGAAGGATGATGTTGTGAAACGAATGAAAAACATAAGAGAGTACTAATTTGTAGAAAATTGAAAGACGAATCCAAAAATATCATGGTTGTTACCGTAAAGCAGTGGCGTACTATTTCATTGAGAAAAATATGCCACCGATACCCTGTATCTCCGCCACTGGAGCATGTAAATTTTAGGAAAAGCCCTCAAATATTGGACAATGTTTACAAAAATACCAATGTGTCCAATTTCAAATTATTTCACTTACTAGATTTTAAATTATTTAAAAAAAATTAAAAATATTTTCTGATGTTTAACACTCTGTATCTTTTTAAAGAAGTGTCCTAGTGTTCTCCTGAATACTAATCTGAAATTAATTCTGTAAATTCGCTTAATGTAAGTGTATAATCTTATAAATTTTGAAATATGCAGATAAACGTATACAGATAAAACTAAAAAATGCACGACATCGTACAAGGTACTGGCAAGAAACCTTGCCATACCTACACCTATCTGGGAAAAACCAGAGTCAAAGTTCAAACCTATTTGGGTCTTCGGGATCGTTTCTACCTTTCGTATCCATACACTCAAAAAAATGGATTGTCCGTAAGTTAACCAACTAGACATAGGTCAGTTTAGGACTTATTGATGGTCCTCATTATTATATCTTTAGAACGATCCAGCCGCTTTAGTGTCGTTACTCACAAGGAGATGTGTATACGCAAAGCGTAAGTAGCTCCATCTATCGTGCCACTTCCCACCTACACCATTCTGTGACGTGCTACAATTTTCTTTCAAGAAAACATAAGTTTGATTATAATATGCTACATTTGTCTTCAATAATTCCTACATTAATACTAAATTTTAAATATATATATTTAAAGAAAATGGTAGTTTTGAAACAAATATCTTTGCAGTTTATGATGAACTGTTAAGAGATATTGTCGCTAAAGTCCTAGATAATTCTAAGAAAAATTATAGATTACAGCAAATATTTCACATAGTTTGACGAAAGTATTCTGTTGGTTCTTAATGACGTAATGATTTATTAAAAATTAAGGTAAAGCACATTCTGATATTCAATAAT
>NW_019419456.1:1039547-1218702 GCF_000390285.2 Anoplophora glabripennis
CTATAGTAGGATCGTATACGATGCAAAGTAGAGCAAAAAATTGTCGGTCTTTTATCAAAGGAAAATCGTGTCATCATTTTTAGGAGGCGTAAGATAAATCATTTCAAATTTAAAATGAAATTCAATGTAAAATCTGAAATACCGCTGCATACGCACTGTGTTCTGGTAGTAGCTGTAGTCGCCCAGGTGCATCGAGTGTACGAACTGGTCGGTTATACGTCAAATACTAACCTGGCGAGCTTTGCCGTCAATTAGAGAGCGCTTCCAAAAAACAAGTAAACAACAGTGGCGCGTACAGAGGTAAAATGTAGTACATATGTGGAATTTAGGAAACAAATTGGATTTATAATAAATTACATTTAAAATAAATAGTTTATGAGAATAAAGGAATTTTTGTAGGAACAAGGGTGCCAGACCTGAACTGATCCCCTCGTCCCTTCATAATGTATAAAGAAATTATTCAATTTGTAAAACCCTTAAAAGCGTACTTCATTGGTTCCATTGACAGGCAATGATTTATTACTTTACATCGAATATGATCCTACTATAGTATTGGATTCGAAATATGGACGATTTTCACATCGTCTACCGACACTTATGAATAGCTTTGTGTACTGTATTGTAGATAGATAATTTCTCTTGTATTTTTGTAATTTTCTATGTTTATTGTAGCATATATATTTAACTTGTACTTCATACTTGTTTATTATTAGAATTTTTAATCTTATCGGGTTTCCTCTTAAAAATATAATAACATCGAGGTTACATGTCGTTTAGATGTTGCGTTAATGTCATTTTGATGTCGCATAGCGCCTAAGGGATAGTTAACAATTCTATTTTCGCGGTTTATTTGTTGAAGGCTTTGATTTTAGTCGCGCGCTGATGGCCTATGACAAACATAATTGATTCGAATCGTGCTGGATTCGTGAAACCTTCTTACGCCGCTATCACCTCCGTTCTGCTTGCTCCTATAAGCTATATTAATTGATTCGGCCAATTATTCGTGCTTACGCGACGGAATAACTACCGATTTTAATTGCAGCTACACTGTAAGAGCGACTGTACAGCGTTTTGGTGACGGTGGCAGCAAGTGGCTGTCCGGATGATGTAATCGTCGTCGTGGAATATTTATTTTTGTAGCGATAAACGAGCGTGCGTGGATTTTGTAAACGGAATGAAGTGAGATCGCAGTCGGCCGTGTTTTTTTTCAGACGGTGATGTGTTTTTGGCCGGTGCTTGCACACGTTTTGAACATTTCATTACTCTTAGAAATTTAACTTCCAATATCGCACTACACGTATTTTTTTTAAAGAAAAATCATTTTATTTGGGCATACTATGCTTCCTTCTTGCTATACATTCAATAAAAATTTAGTCCTTTTTTTTAATAAAACATTCTTTGTTTGTTACATTTTTTAAATCATCTTCTCTTTCCTATTGTGATAATAAATATACATGTAATATTTGTTTTGACAATATTCTGGTTTATTTACTGACAACACAAAGTCAAGATTGCCATGGAATCAACGGGTGTGTGTGTGTGTACGCTCTTCCGCTATTATATTTACCAAACAAACCTTTAAATTCTTTATTATGGAAAAGCATCCTATAAAAGATATTCTACCATACCTTCATGCTGCTCTCGACAAAGGATATATTCCAGGAAGTTTTTTTTATAATGCCCTATACTCTTATTGTTGGTACTAACTTTGTTCTATATAGTTTATCTTGTAACAGTCCTCCACAGAAAGAACTAGATGGAGTCAAAACAACTGTTTTTTTATATATTTCTTGAAGATCGCAAGAAACCTCAGTCTTTACCATTTCTTTCTAAATAGAAAGACGAAAAAGGGACCAAAATTTAATGTGAATACCCTTGTAGAATGTTTTGTCTTTTGTCAAACAAACTTCGAAAGTAATAAGTTTTAGGGAAAAAACAAAAAAAAGTTAAAAGTCAAAATAACCTATATACAGGGTGTCCCATAATTATTGCGACAAAATGATGGGAGTTGTAGAGGCCATGAAAATAAGCAATTTTGCCTTATAAACCCTTGTAAAAAAAGAAATATATCAAAAACATACCAGTTTATTGAAATAGCTTAGAGTAATTGCTCAGTGTTCTCCACGTTGCTCAGCACACAGCTGGGCATGATTGTTCATTGATTGGCGAACTCTGTGGAATATCCCCGGCATGTCCTGAACCTGTGCGGATGCGGCTATCACTCTTCCCAGCTCAGCTCCTGTTGGTTGGGAACAGGAGTTTCATACAGTAAAGCTTTTAGATGACCCCAGAGAAAATAATCCAACGGGGTCAGGTCGGGCGACCGCGCTGGCCAATGTACAGAGCCACCTCGGCCTATCCACTTGTTGGGAAAGATTTCGTCCAAATACTGCTATTTACGTTTCGCGCACCAGTCACTGCAACTAACTGAATCGGTGTGGCGACTTTAGATCGACAAAAATGTAAACACAGCAAGCTAGTGAGTCACCTGCGCTATAGCGGCCAAACAACATATTTCCGGACAGGGGTTTATAAGCCAAAATTGCGTATTTTCATGCCCTCTACAACCCCTACCATTTTGTCGCAATAATTATGGGACACCCTGTATATATAAAGGCAAGTTAAAGCTGCTAGAATAAAGAAAGATATAAGGAATTTTCGAAACACTTGCATCTGTCGAAATTTGTATAAAAAAAATGTCGATAGATAGGAAATTTCCCTTCTTACTTTAAATCTTACAAAAATTCACCAGTTGATAACTTTTTAATGAAAACAGGTAGAGAAAAATTTTTAAATAAAAGTTTATCGGAAAAATATGTTAATTTTCAATATTGAAAAATACAAGTATATTCCTGGAAAAAGGAGTTTCATGACGTCATTAACACAATTTTAGTAATATCTAAAATTTTCATTTTTGGTACAAAATGCACTTCAATCCATGTTGCTTGAACTCCATACTTCAAATTTTCAGTAAAATTTTTCGTTACATTATAATATCATCGAGTCATCGAGTTTGGGACACCCTGTACATAAAACTCCTTAGAAAATTAGAAAAATATTGCTTACTTCAAGAAATAACTATATTTACTTCTAATTGTTCAAAATAATAAGCTGAATTTGTCTTTACCGATAGCTTAAACCAGTGTTAAAAGCAGACCAACTAACACTAATATCAAAAAATAATAATTTTAGCACTAATGTTAAAAAATTTGTTTATTAATGGGAAAAAGTGTTCATTTTACCACTAGATTCTCAAAAAAAATCTGAAATTGGGGTTAGGTCCTCTAGTTGGTATTTATGTGTACTGAACCATGGCATTTTGGTGCATATGTCCTTCTGGTCCTTAATTCTTGATAGTTCTAGATAGTCTCCATCTCGGTTCTTCTGGACTTTTCCTCTCTATTGAATATTAGCTTACATCTTCTCTGTATCTATCTCTCACCAGAACTCTGGTTTCAGTTAGGTCTGTCGCTTAATCTGTATCTGCCCTGTGTTCCGTAACCGTTGATTTTTCTACGCCGTTATTCTTCAAGTGCCATTTGTCCTATATGTCCAACATGCAGGATACTCCGGGGCTTTGGACTAGATCATTTCTGCAGCTCATCTTGGGAATGGCTGTTCCTATCTCCCTTGTGGAGATGCAGACGATATCAGTATTATGTTTCCTTAAAATACGGCCTATCTTGTCAGTAAATCCTTGTATATAGAGAAGATAAGTCGCTGCCAAATATTCTTGTTTTTCCTTGCCTTCAAGTGTCCTGATGAGTCATTCCTGATATTCCCGTTCGTATATCCATTTCTTCTAATTGTAAGAGCAGATCGTAAATGAGTTGTACTCCCTCGTCTAAGTGTTCTGGTTCGCGGGTGTCACCTGCTCGATGTGCTAATGTGTATGACAATCAGCCCTATGCTGTAAAAACATTGAAATTAATTTCAACCTTGAAGTGATTTCAATGAAAATTGATTTGTTCTTCAATTTTGGAGAAAATTAGTATGCACTAAGAACACTTGATTAGAAAACCTTGACATTAAAATTGATTGAAATTTATTTCAAGTGTACTTGTGGCAACGTCGCTATTTGCTATAGGGAGATACTGGTGACTATGGAAACAATCTTTATGAACAGAAACGGTGACATCAGTNTCGGGCGACCGCGCTGGCCAATGCACAGAGCCACCTCGGCCTATCCACTTGTTGGGAAAGATTTCGTCCAAATACTGCTATTTACGTTTCGCGCACCAGTCACTGCAACTAACTGAATCGGTGTGGCGACTTTTAGATCGACAAAATTATAAACACAGCAAGCTAGTGAGTCAGGAGGCACCTGCGCTGTAGCGGCAAAACGGCATATTTCCGGACAGGGGTTTATAAGCCAAAATTGATTATTTTCATGCCCTCTACAGTCCCTATCATTTTGTCGCAATAATTATGGGACACCCTGTATATATAAATGCAAGTGAAAGCTGCCAGAATGAAGGAAGATATAAGGAATTTTCGAAACGCTTGTATCTGTCAAAATTTTTATAAAATATCGATTATCTCGAAAATGGTTAGATTTAGGTACAAGCTTTAACAATTTCGACTTATTTGTAATTCATCTTGTCAATAATGCAATAATATATAGGGTGTTCCATTTAAAATAACGAAGTTGACATCTACTTCCGGTGTAACCGGAAGTGCGACGTTGATGGCATTATTTTCATTGAAGAGAACATATGTGATAACCCTCGTAAACAAAATTTCAGAGTCATATTGTTTTTGGTTGATTTAGTTCCTCTGAAACGTTTAATAGGCCATTTACCGTGAAGAACCCTGTATAGCTTTCGTATTTTTATAATAAATGTGTTTTCTGAAATAAAATTATAAATGATGTGTCGAAATATTTTTAATATAAAAACACATAAGTACCTGACAGTGAAGGTGTTAATTAATGTAATCTTTAAAAAATATATCTTGTGTTTTTGTTGTTCTAACATTACTAACAAGGACCACCATAATAATATGCAGTAAAAAGACAAATATTGGTTAGTTCATATTAATCTAGTCATAGTGTCAACACTTTTTATACTGCCATTTCAAAACGTCTGTCTTCTTTTCTTAAGGGTTTTTTTATACAGGGTATCCCAGAATATATGGGCAATCTCTCGGATTTATATAAGGGAGGTCAAAATAACAAAAATTTTCCCTACGGGGATAAAGGCCCCTAAAGAACGCCCCTGACAATCGATTTTTTTATAACTTTTAAAATACTTTGTGTAATTTAATTATTTTTAGGAAAAAAAATGTAAATAAAAGTGGCAATTTTTTAGATACGCACAGAAAGAATGCAAATTTCGTGGATTTATTTCTCTTTAATGATGTAATAAAAATCATATTAATCAAAAATAGTTTTTCTCGAAAACAGTTCATTTTATCGTTATGAATCAAGAGTGCCATTTTTTAGTTTAAAGTTCAGGCTATCTGAATTATTTTTGTGCCTTTATCGTAAAGGATGTAAAAATTCACATTATTGTGTCCATCCCTTGCAAACCAAATAAGCCAAATTGTTTTCAAGGATCAATTTTTAAGGAGTCTTATCTGTTGTTCATCGTATTAAAAAATAATAGGTAGGTGGGACCTCTAAGAAACATTTTTATAGGGACTTCATATTATTTTAACGTCCCCTGTATAAATTCAAGCGATTGCCCACATATTCTGGGACACCCTGTATACAGTTGTATTCTATAAGAAAATGAGGAAATAGTAAGATCATTCTATAGCGGCAAATTTTACGTGTTGAGCTATGTACTATTATCACAACTATTAACAGGCATGGAGAATGAAAATTTTTGACAGTGACAGGTTTTACAAGGTGTCAAAAAAATAGTGACAAACTTCTAAGACTAACACTCTTTAGTCAAAATAAAGAAAAAAGGTGTTGCGAACTTATCCTTTCAAATTTGTCACAAAGGAAGTACAACCCTTTAAAGACTAAATTAAAAACTTGATTTTTATTTCACTTCACTGTTTCACTTTTGTTCACAAAATGTGTTACCAATTAAATTTTCCTTCTTACTTTAAATCTTACATAAATTCGATAGCTGATAACTTTTTAATGAAAATAGAGAAAAATTTGTTAAATAAAAGTGTATGGGAAAAATATGTTAATTTTAAATATGGAAAAATTCAGGTATATTCCTGGAAAAAAGAATTTCATGACGTCATTAACACAATTTTAGTAATATCTAAAATTTTAATTTTTGGTGCAAAATGCACTTCATTCAATCCACGCCGCTTGAACTCCATACTTCATATTTTCAGTAACATTTTTCGTTACATTGTAATATCATCGGGTCGTAGAGTTTGGGACACCCTGTACATAAAACTCCTTAGAAAAAAAGAGAAATATTGCTCACTTCAAGAAATAACAATATTTACTTAGTAGAATTTCGCAAAACATTAACACTTCTAATTGTTTAAAATAATAAGCTGAATTTGTCTTTACCGATAGCTTAAACCAGTGTTAAAAGCAGACCAACTAACACTAATATCAAAAAATAATAATTTCAGTATTAGTGTCAAAAAATCTGTTTATTACTAGTAAAAGTGTGTTCATTTTCCAACTAGATTCTCAAAAAAAAATCTGAAATTGGGGTTAGGTCCTCTGGTTGGTATTTATGTGTACTGATCCATGGCGTTTTGGTGCATCTGTCCTTCTGGTCCTTAATTCTTGGTAGTTCTAGATAGTCTCCGTCTCGTTTGAAATTATCTCGGTTCTTCTGGACTTACTTTTCCTCGCTGAAGGCGCTGTAGTCCCTCGTCTAAGTGTTCCGGCTCGCGGGTGTCACCTGCTCGATGTGCTAATGTGTATGACAATGTCTTGATTCTGGTCTGGGTGATGATGAGACTCAGCGTTCAGATGTCTATTTGTACGAATCGGCTTTCCGTAACGTTGTGCCTTAGGTGCTGTCTGGTTGTATTTACAAGGATATCTAGGAATGACAAGTACCATTTTCTTCCATCTCCATGATAAAGCTGAAGTCAGGATGTATCCATTCCACCCTTTCATGTTATGCCCATGGAATCAAATAATAAAAGTAACATCAATATATCTGAACTTTGACTTTAGAATTTGCTGATGGCTTTGATGTAGATATCTGCCAAGACTACAAGAGTGAACCCATAGATGATCCTTTTTCTTCATAAAACGGATCCCTAACGGATAAAATGTTCATCTGATGGATACTTTTATCAACTCAAAGAAATCTTCATCCCTGTCTTCTGTGACTAGCCTCCTAAGAAGTTTTTACAAAGCTTCTGTATTTTTTAATAAAATGGATAATAAAATCACTTTAACACTACTGAAACAAGAAAATCATTTTAAGCACTAATACCAAAAGAAACTCTTTTATAGCTAATGGTAAAAATGTAGTGTTTTTAAAACTAAATAAATTATTAAACTTACTTATTTATTAAAAAGAAATCACTTTTAATATTAATAATCACTTTTAACACTAATGTCGAAAGAAAAAATACTTTCGACACTAATGGTAAAAGTGTACCATTGTTAATATTCTGTTAAAACACATTACTCTTGGCACTCTTGACAAAATGGTGAAAAAGAAAATCACTTTAACACTAGTCTCACAAGGAAATCATTTTAAACACTAGTACCAAACACAAACACTTTTAAAGCCTACGGTAAAAGTTTAACACTAAATTATTAAACTTATTAATTTTTTTAAAAGAAATCACCTTCGACACTAGGTCGAAAAAAAATGCTTCAAACATTCTTCTTCTTCTAATTAATGGTAAAAGTGTGTGATTTTTAATACTCTGTTAAAACACATTACTCTTGACACTCTTGACAAAATGGTTAAAAAGAAAATCAGTTTAACACTAGTGTCACAAAAAAATTATTTTAAACACTAGTACCAAAAGAAAAACATTTTCACAGCGAATGATAAATGTGTAGTATTTTTTACACTAGTTAAATTATTAAACTTACTAATTTATTAAAAATAAATCACTTTTAACAGTAATGGTAAAAGTGTGTGATTTTTAATACTCTGTTAAAAGACATTACTCTTGACACTCTTGACAAAATGGTTAAAAAGAAAATCACTTTAACACTAGTGTCACAAGGAAATCATTTTAAGCACTAGTACCAAACAAAAACACTTTTAAAGCTAATGATAAAAATGTAGTATTTTTAAGACTAGTTAAATTATTAAACTTACTAATTTATTAAAAATAAATCACTTTTAACAGTAATGGTAAAAGTGTATCATTGTTAATATTCTGTTAAAAGAGATTATTCTGTACACTCTTGACAAAATGGTTTAAAAGAAAATCACTTTAACACTAGTGTCACAAGGAAATCATTTTAAGTACTAGTACCAAATGAAAAACACCTTTAAAGCGAATGATAAAAGTGAAGTATTTTTTACACTAGTTAAATTATTAAACTTACTAATTTATTAAAAAGAAATCACTTTCAACACTTGTGTCGAAAGAAAAATACTTTTAACATTAATGGTAACAGTTAATCACTTTTAACACTAGTGTCAAAAGAAAAAATACTCTTAACAGTCATGGTAAAAGTGTATCATTTTTAATACTCTATTAAAAGACATTACTCTTGACGCCCTTGGCAAAATGTTTAAAAAGAAAATCACTTTAACACTAGTGTCACAAGGAAATCATTTTAAGCACTAGTACCAAAAGAAAAAGCACTTCTAAAGCTAATGATAAAAGTGTAGTATTTTTAACACTAGTTGAATTATTAAATTTACTAATTTATTAAAAAGATATCACTTTTAACATTAATGATAAAAGTGTAAGCACTTTTAACACTAGTGTCAAAAGAAAAACACTTTTAACGCTAATAGTAAAAGTGTAGTATTTTCAACACTAGTTAAATTATTAAACATGTTAACTTAAAAAGAAATCAATTTTGACACTAGCATCAAAAGAAAAATACTTTTAACACTAACTGTAAAAGTAAGTTAACAGTAGTGTCGAGTGATTTTCTTTTGACACTAGTGGCAAAAGTAAATTTTTAATACTAATGTTAAANGTCCCTTGCAAACCAAATAAGCCAAATTGTTTTCAAGGATCAATTTTTAAGGAGTCTTATCTGTTGTTCATCGTATTAAAAAATAATAGGTAGGTGGGACCTCTAAGAAACATTTTTATAGGGACTTCATATTATTTTAACGTCCCCTGTATAAATTCAAGCGATTGCCCACATATTCTGGGACACCCTGTATACAGTTGTATTCTATAAGAAAATGAGGAAATAGTAAGATCATTCTATAGCGGCAAATTTTACGTGTTGAGCTATGTACTATTATCACAACTATTAACAGGCATGGAGAATGAAAATTTTTGACAGTGACAGGTTTTACAAGGTGTCAAAAAAATAGTGACAAACTTCTAAGACTAACACTCTTTAGTCAAAATAAAGAAAAAAGGTGTTGCGAACTTATCCTTTCAAATTTGTCACAAAGGAAGTACAACCCTTTAAAGACTAAATTAAAAACTTGATTTTTATTTCACTTCACTGTTTCACTTTTGTTCACAAAATGTGTTACCAATTAAATTTTCCTTCTTACTTTAAATCTTACATAAATTCGATAGCTGATAACTTTTTAATGAAAATAGAGAAAAATTTGTTAAATAAAAGTGTATGGGAAAAATATGTTAATTTTAAATATGGAAAAATTCAGGTATATTCCTGGAAAAAAGAATTTCATGACGTCATTAACACAATTTTAGTAATATCTAAAATTTTAATTTTTGGTGCAAAATGCACTTCATTCAATCCACGCCGCTTGAACTCCATACTTCATATTTTCAGTAACATTTTTCGTTACATTGTAATATCATCGGGTCGTAGAGTTTGGGACACCCTGTACATAAAACTCCTTAGAAAAAAAGAGAAATATTGCTCACTTCAAGAAATAACAATATTTACTTAGTAGAATTTCGCAAAACATTAACACTTCTAATTGTTTAAAATAATAAGCTGAATTTGTCTTTACCGATAGCTTGAACCAGTGTTAAAAGCGGACCAACTAATACTAATATTAAAAAATAATAATTTCAGTATTAGTGTCAAAAAATCTGTTTATTACTAGTAAAAGTGTGTTCATTTTCCAACTAGATTCTCAAAAAAAAATCTGAAATTGGGGTTAGGTCCTCTGGTTGGTATTTATGTGTACTGATCCATGGCGTTTTGGTGCATCTGTCCTTCTGGTCCTTAATTCTTGGTAGTTCTAGATAGTCTCCGTCTCGTTTGAAATTATCTCGGTTCTTCTGGACTTACTTTTCCTCGCTGAAGGCGCTGTAGTCCCTCGTCTAAGTGTTCCGGCTCGCGGGTGTCACCTGCTCGATGTGCTAATGTGTATGACAATGTCTTGATTCTGGTCTGGGTGATGATGAGACTCAGCGTTCAGATGTCTATTTGTACGAATCGGCTTTCCGTAACGTTGTGCCTTAGGTGCCGTCTGGTTTTATTTACAAGGATATCTAGGAATGGCAGGCACCATTTTCTACCATGTATGGTAAAGCTGAAGTCAGAATGTATTCTCTCTACCCTTTCATGTTATGTCCGTGGAGTCAAATAATAAATGTAACATCAAATATCTGAACCAATACTTTGACTTTAGAATTTGCTGATTCAGCGCTTTCTTCCCGAAGGCTTTGATGTAAATGTTTGCCAAGAGTATAAGAGTATATAGATGATCCTTTTTGTTCATAAAACCTAAAGGAAAAAAGTTCATCTGATGCACACTTTTACCAACTCAAGGAAAAACTCATCCTTGTCTTCTATGACTAGCCTTCTAAAGTTCTTACCAATCTTCTTTATTTTTTAACAAAATGGTTAAAAAGAAAATCACTTTAACACTACTGTCACAAGAAAATCATTTTAAGCACTAATACCAAAAGAAAAGCACTTTTAAAGCTAATGATAAAAATGTAGTATTTTTAAGACTAGTTAAATTATTAAACTTACTAATTTATTAAAAATAAATCACTTTTAACAGTAATGGTAAAAGTGTATCATTGTTAATATTCTGTTAAAAGAGATTATTCTGTACACTCTTGACAAAATGGTTTAAAAGAAAATCACTTTAACACTAGTGTCACAAGGAAATCATTTTAAACACCAGCACCAAACAAAAACACTTTTAAAGCCAATGGTAAAAGTGTAATATTTTTAATACTAGTTAAATTATTAAACTTACTAATTTAATTTATTAAAAAGAAATCACTTTTGACACTAGTGTCGAAAGAAAAATACTTCTAACATTAATGGTAAAAGTGTAATCACTTTTAACACTTGCGTCAAAAGAAAAACACAAACACAAATGGTAAAAGTGTGTGATTTTTAATACTCTGTTAAAAGACATTACTCTTGCTACTCTTGACAAAATGGTTAAAAAGAAAATCACTCTAACACTAGTGTCACAAGGAAATCATTTTAAGTACTAGTACCAAATGAAAAACACCTTTAAAGCGAATGATAAAAGTGAAGTATTTTTTACACTAGTTAAATTATTAAACTTACTAATTTATTAAAAAGAAATCACTTTCAACACTTGTGTCGAAAGAAAAATACTTTTAACATTAATGGTAACAGTTAATCACTTTTAACACTAGTGTCAAAAGAAAAAATACTCTTAACAGTCATGGTAAAAGTGTATCATTTTTAATACTCTATTAAAAGACATTACTCTTGACGCTCTTGACAAAGTGGTTAAAAAGAAAATCACTTTAACACTAGTGTCACAAGGAAATCATTTTAAGCACTAGTACCAAACAAAAACACTTTTAAAGCTAATGATAAAAGTGTAGTATTTTTAACACTAGTTGAATTATTAAATTTACTAATTTATTAGAAAGACATCACTTTCGATACTAGTGTCGAAAGAAAAATACTTTTAACATTAATGGTAAAAGTGTAATCATTTTTAACATTAGTGTCACAAAGAAAAACACTTTTAACGCTAATAGTAAAGGTGTAGTATTTTCGACACTAGTTAAATTATTAAACATGTTAACTTAAAAAGAAATCAATTTTGACACTAGCATCAAAAGAAAAATACTTTTAACACTAACTGTAAAAGTAAGTTAACAGTAGTGTCGAGTGATTTTCTTTTGACACTAGTGGCAAAAGTAAATTTTTAATACTAATGTTAAAAATGAGAAAAAATAAAATAATTTTTAGCACTAATGTTAAAAAAAAAACACTTTTAACAGTAACGGTAAAAGTGTAGTATTTTTAACACTAATTAAATTATTAAAAAGAAATCACTCTCGACGCCAGTACCAAATAAGTTTTAACACTAGTGTTACGAGAAATTAATTTTTAACGTTCGCGTCAAAAGAAAACCTTTAGCGTTATTGGTTATTTAATTCGACGTTAGTATTGAAAGTAAACGAGTTTTAACATGAATGTTAAAAATATTGAAATGAAACAACATTCACATCAAACATTTTTTAAAGACCTATTTTCCTGGAAAGAAGAAATGTTTGAGACCGGTCCTGCGACCGACCCTTGAGGCAGGCAGGCCTCGCCGCGACCGAATAACGCCTCCTTTGTCCTCGCGTCTTGGCGAGGCATAAATACGGCGTCAGCTGTCCCCTGCTCGTTAGGCCAGCTCACAAAAGGACATAAAGAAGTTCGGCTTCATTAATAACATTGTTTAAAATTATAATAATGCTAATTCGACACAAAATGTCAGCCCCCCCCGGCCGGAAGTGGAAGTCGTGCGCGGCGCGGGAAGTTCATAAATTTCGTCCGTGACGCGTCGTTCGTCTTCCTTGTCCCGCCGATTGATTAGTTAAAATTGAGGTAGTATGTCTTGGTGTGTCGTGGAAACGTCGTTAATATATTCCGCTTTTACTTAATTGTCCTGAATTATAGTAACTCCTTGACTTGACAGGAAGCTATTAAAAAAATCGGGGCAAGCATTCAGTGCCATGTTCTAGTGAACCAGGTGTTCCTCAAGCACCAATATTAGGGCTCTTTTATTTATCTTATTAATAAACGACATAATCGCTTATTTGATTAATATCGAACATGTGCTTTGATTAAAAGAACCTAGTTCATATTTATTGTAATAATGAAGTATTAAATATAGTTCGAGGAATGTTGTTTTTCATTTTTCTTACTAAGATCATATACATATACAGGGTGTCTCACCGGGAACTGCGTCGATCGATACCTGGGAAAGTACTGCTCCGAAAAATTTGAAAATTCGGTTACATGGCAATGTCCCTAGGACGCATACAACTAAAATATCTAGAACTCTCCAGCACTTCCGGTTATACCGGAAGTCGAGAGCAACTTAGTTATTTTAAATAGGACACCCTATATACTATTGCATTTTCGGATTCTACGTGAAATTTGAGGGACACTTTATTAAATATTTCCTATACCTAGGATTTATAGATTTTGAGATATTAATTTTTAAAGAAAAAAATTGACAGATGCAAGGGTCCGCGGAGATGTTAGTAACTCTTTTTAGGAGCGTGATATCAATTGGATTTTTGGTACTTGTAAAGGGCATAGGTAACGCTAAATTATGGTATACTAACAAATTAAAACATTTAATACTAGGTGTTTTAATTTTTGCTGTTACATTTTGATAACTTCAAACAGCTATAACTTTGTTAACTTAAATGAAACACCCTGTATTTTTTTACTCTGTCGTATGCAGATTGAAATTTCCGTTCAAGCTATATAATCATTGTTAGGGTTGGCGTTACTACTTTTAGAGATATTTGCAATATTTTATTTTTTTTTGGACACTTTTTCTCGTATCACACCTGTTGTCACATTGGTCATGACCAGAAACACTCCAAAACATTTAAAATAACTTGACATTTGTCAAGTTAGTTGTCAAATTATTGTTTTATGTCTGTAATAGTTTTTGCTAAAAATTTAAATAAAAATGCATGGGGATCGTTTAAATTATGGTAATGAGGATTATTTTAATTTGTTTGGAATGTTTGGTATTCAAGGAAAATAGCAGTAGATTCTCTAAATGTTCTTGAAATTACTTTGTCACACTGTTTGACTTAATGATAAGATTTTTGGGAGAAATGTTTTGAATTATTCGCGAATGCAGCTAAGAGCTCGCCCTCTGGCGGTGGCAAGTGATACTAGCGAAACAAGGTAAACATTTCTTCTGTGTGTGACATTTCGATTTGTATTTTATTTAAAACTGTGTTTAGTGTTCGTTTTTTGAACACTTATTTTAAGAAAACAGTGCGAGGAGAACTTCAGCAATTATGGATAGAAAGAAGAAACTGTCAAACTACTATTGTTCAGTTCAAGGTTGCTCATCATGGTCCAAGAAAAATTCAAAATTAAGTTTTCATTGAAGAAATTTTCAAAATATTATTGCCGATAGATATACTCTCTGAATTTCATGAGGGTTGTTAGTAAGTAAGGGCACTAGTTTGCACACACAATATAAATTTCTAAATTTAAATTAATTTTGCCCAATTTTCCCATATAGTACCACATGATCAGCGTTAAAAACTGCCTCTCCTTCTGATATACAATGAGAGTGTTCGTTGGCATATATGTAAATAGGAAATGTATTCCACAACGGATAAGTTCATAGTTATAAACTAATAAAATGTACATTAAACTGTAATGCTAGAGACAAATAAAGTAGACATAAATACTTGCCTTAAAATTTATTTATGAAATATTTGAAACCTATAAAATTACACAAAAGTCAAATAACCGCGGTTTGATAACATAATTACTAATAATAATGGCAAATAAGACGAATGTTGTTCAAATGAATGTGTAAACACGAACGGCAATGTCAAAATTACCTTGTCTTGGAGCTTACTGCTTTCGCCGCTTGGTGCGCTTGCATCTTAAAAATTATCGCGGATAGTAATGCTTGCAAATAAAGTAAACGACTAAACAAATATTTATGAAATTTTTTTTTAACGAAACCTTTGTTTATTGTCTTCAATATAGTATATCAGACAAATAATTTTTAGTAAAACTTAAAAATTCATGTACGTTCTGTGACCATATACAGGGTGAATCTTAAATGTGTACGTATTTTTAACATGTGATTTTTTCTTGTGCAACGGCGAGTTTGTCAAGTCATATGTCAAGAAAATTATTTAGAATAAGATTCTAATGCAATGCAAAAGTTTTTCGTTTAAAAAATACGAACTGATTTTAAGAGTGGATTAAAATTAAATTATGCAATCATTTTACTCCAAATTATAGCTTCACAATGAAGAAAACGTATGAAAAAATAATTTCATAAAGTTGAATACTACCAAAAATTTTAAAGCTGTACTACTTTAAAACTAAATGTATGCTCAAAACAAAAAATTAAAAAATAAATGCTTAAAACAAAACATGTTTAGTCGACAAACTTTTAAGCTAAAGTTATTATAGCATGATCTTTCCATCACATGTACACAACTTATACTCATAGTACACCATAAGTAATTAATTTAGAACAGGAAACTGACAGCAGACACTACTCGCTTTCACAGTAAAAACATAACCTCTAACTACAATATATTAAAAATGAATTTAAAAAATAGATTGCAATATGCAAACAACTAATATTAAACTTGAAATGAGAAACACATATTCTCATTTTGTGCTTTAAATAAAATAAAACACGTTCCACTAGTTGTTTACCGCAATGCTCGCCTTGAAAATAATGTAAGTTTATATGTTTTAAAGATTGAATAACACGACATGGATATTTTTACGGAAAACCAAGAGAAAACATATTATTATTATCAGTCGGTTATCATCAGTCGTGATATTTTTATTTAAAATTTTATAATTTTATTTGCAATTTCTAGATAAATCAGTTATTAGTAGAGATTGGAAATTCTAGGGTGGCTGCAATGGTATGGGTTGGCTGTAGGCCGGGTATTCTTTCATGTAATTTTATTCAACTAAAAAGTGACACAACCGTTGCCTTTTTTATAACAGCACTCTTTATATTATAAAAATATATATATGTATGTTAAGTATTGCAGAATAGTATGAAAAAGAAGGGGCTATTGTGTGTCTATTTTTCTACACTAAACGCTTCACATGGAACTTACCTTAAAATATAGTATGTATAGTACGTAATAATAAGTACCAGTAAAATAATAACATTTTACTCACAAGGAAAGCGATTGTAGAAAATAATTAACAGTTGTCCTAATCGGTAAATACCCATTTCAAAAACGAAAATGACCATTCAACATTTATAGAGGCCACAGTTGAAGATTTTCACTAACGGTGGCGAAACATCAACTACTTCACATTTTAGTAATCCCACTATCCCCGTCATGGTACAATAAATAACATGCACATGTCTACCTCTGATCTGAAGCTTCGCATCGATCAATTTATTCGATACGTATTTAGCGGCTTCCTGATGCCTGCCCTGTCGGCTAAGCGTGCCGGTAAACAATCCAGGTTTTTTTTTCTGAGGGACGTCGTGCATTTAATTGTCATTTGTGCATGTGTGTGAGTTTGATGCTTTGCTGGATCGAGTGTATGGCACGTATTTTTATGGCAGTCAGTAACATTGCGTATTGTGAGCATAGAGTGCAACACAGCTTGACCACATATTTAGACTATTTCTACGACTACAACGCGTTTTGCCGCTTACTATCATTATCTAGATTACTACTATTTATTTATTTGATTGTCGCCACAAAGTTTCCGATATCTATTTATTATGCAAACATTTTGAATTATTTTTTTATAATTGACTGAATTAAATTTTGGGTATAATAATCTCTTGTGCATAATTTTACTGCTATTTTCTGTGATAAGTATTAGGGTTGATGGATTTGATGTATTTGTGGCGATTTGTTATTTTCACGAATGGCGTTTCCCTTTTAAGTACCTTTAATGGTTTTTAATTTATATTTTTGGTGAACTTCAGTGTATCAAGTAAAGCCTGAAGGTTTACAAGAATTCGAGAGGGCCATATACATTAAAAAAAATCCTACTTGTTATTCTACGCGTAAATACCACAGTGAAGTCAGTGGTTCTCAACAAGTTTTTTTAATTATGTACTTTTACTTTAAATTTGACGTTTTTGTTCCTAAATCTTTCGCGGAAAACCTATTAGCTACGTGTTCTCTGCAGTAAAGTGTATATTTATTTTAAATACACATTTAAGATATACCCCGTACAGACTCTTTTGCTTCGTTTTACCAAAACCAACCACTTCACACTCTCCACCCTCACGCGAACAATGTCCTAACTAATCCTTAGGCCAATAACAGTTAATTGTAAATAGAGCGTCAGCTCCCAAAACAATCCCCGCCAGGCGTCCCTACAAATTTCCTATTCTCGCTCCATTCCACCGGCCCTACTATTATCCACAGACGGACCTTTCCTCTCGCCGTCTCGCTCTCTATCGCTCTTTCCGGTCTTCCGCTGCGCGAGAGAGACCTATCTACGGAGAGAGAAATTGACGATCCGGAGGCGTGAATCTGTTACCGGGGTAGGGGACCGACCTAGTAATATAATTGTTGTAAAAACAGCCTCGGATGGACCACGTAGTGACAAGTGATAATTATAACAAGTTTACAAAGAAAATATCTCTAACTTACTCCAAATTTAGCCTTAGTTTTTGCTTTGAAATTACGGGTTACAATGTGTCGATTTATAAGTCATAGTCCAAAAGAGGTCTTAAGACATAATTTTCTGTTGCTATCTTTTAACTCCTTAGGCCTAAGACTAAGGCCACAGTAAATACGAGTGCACTAAAGATAAAATTAATACCAAATTTTTACAAGCGACTTAAAAATGTTAGTATTATTACTAAGATTGGGAAATAAGGTCAGGGCAAAAGTTAAAACTAAGATTTTTTTTATAAAAACTCATTAATGCCAGGGATATGTAACTCATAACAATTAACTCTTACAGTTTTCATTTCAATTGTTTAATAAACGTTATTCACAGCGGGCTGATCGTCAGCATTTGTATTTTTTCACAACAACCGCTAGTAAGTAGTGATAAAATAATTTCCAAAGAGGTGTGCTGCAAAATATACGGCTTATAGGCCAGTCAATATAGGTTTTTTATGTGACAAAAATACGAACAACATACCACCTGTGCCATCATTTAAAAGACAATCCGTAGATGTACTCTGATGTATTTTCGACTCGCAACTCTCATTAATGAATTTGTTAGTAACATTTTAGTTCAAAAAACGTGTTTTTTTTAGGTTTTTGCTTATAAAACCAAAACTACCAGAGCAATCTCAATTCCGTAAATGGAAAAGTTGTAGGTAATTAAATTTCAAAGAACTTGAGAGGATTCGATCGGTTGATTAAAACCGGGGAAAAACCGGAAAATTCGGNTCGCCGTCTCGCTCTCTATCGCTCTTTCCGGTCTTCCGCTGCGCGAGAGAGACCTCTCTACGGAGAGAGAAATTGACGATCCGGAGGCGTGAATCCGTTACCGGGATAGGGTACCGACCTAGTTTTATAATTGTTGTAAAAATAGCCTCGGATCGATCATGGAGTGACAAGTGATAACTGTAACAAGTTTACAAACAAAAATTGCTAACTTACTCCAAAGAACCCCGCACAAAATCAATGGAAAATGGGTCCCAGTCGATTTTGCTGAAATTGCAGTATGTTATAGTTTTTGACTTTCTGATGTCACGGACCCAAAGTGATCCTATTAATAGTTTCAGAGATAAAGAAGGGGGAAATATGTGATTTTGGCTGCAGTTTCACGAAGTTTAAAGTTGATGGATTCAAAAACTGAGGCATGTAATGAATTTTGACCAGTAGGTACAATGTTTTTGGGATCGCTGAACCTGAATTCAGGGATACCTTAGCTAAGGTCACCTGGAGGTCAGATAAAAGTCGTTTCAAGGTCAAACTGAAAAAAATAATTTTACAGATTATATTAAGAAAATAATTAACTGTGTTACAAATATATTCTTCTGGATTGAAATGTTGGTTCCTGTACAAAACTCTAGAAGACCTGCAGTGACCTTGCAGTGATCTTGATTAATGGTCAAGAACAAGTAAACAATTAATTGATTATAAAATACCTACTCAATTTTTAGATAAATCGGCTGGGACCCACTTTCCATTTGTTTCATGCGGGGCTTCAATTGAGATTAAGTCAAATGAAATGATCTTGACTTGATTTCCAGGTGACTTTATAGGGCTAAGCTATCCCCGAATTCAGGTTTAGCGACCTCAAAAGCATACATATTTACAGGTTAACATTCGTGAAAAGCCTTTTCTTTACTTTGACCTTGAAATGATCTTGACTTGACCTAATTGTGACCTTGTAGGGCTAAGCTATCCCCGAATTCAGTCCCCCCAAAAAAAGTTATATACGCACTGGTTGAAATTCAATAGAAGCCTTTTTTTAGTTTGATCTTGAAATGATCTTGAATTGACTTGAAGGTGACCTTTAGGGTTACGCTATCTCCAGATTCAGATTCTGCGAGCCCAAAACCCTATACACTCACTGGTCAAAATTCAGTACGTCTTTTCTTCAGTTTGATCTTGAAACGACCTTTACCTGATCTCCAGGTGACCTTAGATAGCTAAACTATCCCCGAATCAGCGATCCCAAAAGCATTGTACCTACTGGTAAAAATTCATTACATGCCTCAGTTTTTGGATTCATCCACTTGAAACTTCGTGAAGCTTACTCAGTCCTACAGCCAAAATCACACACTTCCCCCCTCTATATCTCTGAAACTATCTGTAGGATCACTTTGGGCCCGTAACAACTTTTCATTAGAATGTCGAGAACTATAACATATCACAATTCCAGCCAAATCTAGCGGCACCCAATTTCCATTCATTTTGTGCGGGGTTCTTTTTCCTTAACGTTTTAGAGATTTTTTTATTTAATAAACATGAATACCAAGAAACAGACGATAATATGTAAACGTAAATTCCACAATTGAACTTTGTAGTTTGATTACTTANAAAATACGAACAACATACCACCTGTGCCATCATTTAAAAGACAATCCGTAGATGTACTCTGATGTATTTTCGACTCGCAACTCTCATTAATGAATTTGTTAGTAACATTTTAGTTCAAAAAACGTGTTTTTTTTAGGTTTTTGCTTATAAAACCAAAACTACCAGAGCAATCTCAATTCCGTAAATGGAAAAGTTGTAGGTAATTAAATTTCAAAGAACTTGAGAGGATTCGATCGGTTGATTAAAACCGGGGAAAAACCGGAAAATTCGGAATTTTCTTCAAATATTCATAACTTTGTCATTTATGAAGAATAAGAGCTGAAATTTGGCACAGAGTAGATAATTATATCAACTTTAAGTGTGCAAAAGGCACTGTTGGACGATTAGTTTTTGTGCAATTGCAATTTCAAATTTTTTTATGCATATTTGTGCCGAGAGTCTGCTTGCGTTAAACATGGTCCAATTTTAATTCTAATACCGGTTTTCAAAACTAGAAGTAAAATACTATAAAACGTATATTTCAAATTTTCGTTAAAATGCAGCGAATTGGATTAAACATGCACTTGAACATCGGTGTAAACGGCCGAGTGCTTCCTCTCCTTCCCCCACTATTCGCCCGCTCAAGCGCGCTCGGCGCGATCGAATCACTCGAGCTCTCATTTACTTTAATTTAATTTCCTATAACTTTTCCATTTACGGAATTGAGATTGCTCTAGTGGTTTTGGTTTTATAAGCAAAAAACTAAAAAAAAAACGTTTTTTTGCATTAAAATGTTAATAACAAATTAATTAATAACAGTTGCGAGTCGAAATCACATCAAGGTATATCTACGGACTGTCTTTTAAAGGAGAGCACAGGTGGTACGCTGTTAGTATTTTTGTCAAGATATGACCTTTTTTTGCTCTATTGATTGGCCAATTATACAATGTCTAGTCTTGCAAATGCAGTTTTTGAAGAACATCATTCGCAGCATTATATCAGTACACTGAGGGTAAATACAAAATTGTTATCCTATTAGAAAAGGTGTTCATTTTCAGTTGCAAAAAAACGAAATTCTTTACTCAACAACCTCATCTCATAAATTTTCCAGTACTGCAGTCGTGGGAGTCACAAAAATGGTTTCGCGCGTCCGGGACGGCTGCGCCTCACCCCCATATTAGGGGGTGCGTAATTAGATGAAATTCCTATCAGGGGAGAAGCCGTGATGGTTATTAAATGCCATTTTTACATGGGATTACGCGCCGAGTTGCGTCGAGACGAAATGCTGGAAAGATTTATGAATTAATAGGAATTTTTGTAATTCGACTGTAATGGAGGTGTTATTGTACTACTGAGGGGAGGATGGCGGGTGAAACGGAAAACGGATATGTCTTGATTAAGCCTGATGGTTTCAAATGTTCATCGTGTAGACAAAGAATAGTCCGCATTTTGGACCGAAACTTACAGATATTTTCTCCACTTCATTTCGTTGTATTGATAGCGGGGGAAAAAGAGTAACAAATTTATGGATTTAAAAATCAACGTACATTTTTGCAAAATAAGTGAAAGTGAATACAGACAAAACCAAAGCAAATAATTAGATATTACATAGGTATAGAAAAATTATTGGTCGATCGATTTGGTTTTTAAATAGAGAGGAGCTTTTGGTCTCAAAAATTGATTTTAAATGTAATGTTGCCTGAAATCCATAAATAGAAATAAATAAATAATTTGTGATATGTTCAAAAACAACAATACACATTTTAGATCATAAAATACATTTAATTAAGAATATTTTTTTAAACCGATGATATTGCGGAAAACAACTACACTGCGGACAAATCCATCGATCAACACTGAATAATACCTATCATCTAGTAAACAGTAGGATCATTCGTCAGCCGAATCACCAGATATACATAGTTTTCAAAATTATTGGTTCTCATCAGTTTGGCGTAAGTGACCCAGTTATTTTCTTGGTGTCTTATTTACACGGAGTGGGTGTATCTAAGATGTAATAATATAGTAATGCTACATTTCACCTATACAGGGTGGTCCGAATTTTATGCAGGAAACTTCGAGGGCAGATAGATCTCTTTAAAATAATATGTATTTGACTTATAAACATAGGTCTGGAACGGCACCGTTTTAGAGATACAGGGTGTTGAAGTGGTCAAAAAAAATAGAATTTTTATTTATATCTCCGGAATCTATTAACCGATCTCAATAAAATTTGGTACGTATAATGTAAAATACGAACAACATACCACCTGTGCCATCATTTAAAAGACAATCCGTAGATGTACTCTGATGTATTTTCGACTCGCAACTCTCATTAATGAATGGGTCACCCCCCTTTTTTTACAAAAAACCTACGCCACTGCATTTTTTACATGTCATTATAACTCATTTATATTTAATGCACAAAATACTTAAAAAATGGTAACTTTATTTTTTTCCCTAAGATTCACCGTTCTCAAGTTATTCATACTAATACAATCCCCTTGTGGCAGACACTTCTAACGATAATATTACAAGAATACTTGTTTATGTTTAAAAGTAAGTGCAATTTGTAAGCACATCAACAAAATTATTTACACTCCTTTCTACACCACCTGTGAGGTAGTGTGCGATATAAACAAAAAATCAATTTTTTTAAAACCTCAACACCCTGTATTTCTAAAACGAGGCCGATACAGACCTATGTTTATAAGGCAAACTCATATTATTTTAAAGAGATCTATCTAAGCTCGAAGTTTCCTGCATAAAATTCGGACCACCCTGTATAGGCAAGTCTGTAGTTAAGACACGAAAAAATAGGCTGGTTGTCCTATTTATGGTTACTGATGAGAACGAATAAGTTCGGAACCAGTATATGACTGGTGGTCCGGCTGACAAATAATTCTAGCTGCTTACTAGATATTGCTAGTCGGGGCATTTAGGCCGCAAAGCAGTTGCTTTCCGCAATATCATGAGTTGTTCTGTCAGTTTTTTTATATAAGTGCTTGCCATAACACTCGTTTTGAGACAAGCCTTCAAAGTTATCAAAAAAAAATGTTATCTCTAAATATGTCTCGAACAAATGAATAATATATTTAAACAAATTCGTGTGTATACAATACATTACATTCAGTGCGAAAGAATCAAATCTCAAATCAAAGCTGTGGCATGGCTATAAAATTGTAGAAGATTTAGTATTATAATTAATTATGGTTCGCCATTTGGAAAAAATATTTTTTTTTATTTTTGAAATGTGAATTTGCAAAAGGTGTTTAAGGTGGCGTGCCTCAGTACAATTTTCAGTACATTTTCTTATTTTATTTATATAGGTGGGGTATTGTAGTGACAAAATTTCATTTCAATATTACATTTGTTGAAATGAAGTTTGGAGATAACATTTCTTTTTTATTTTAACACCCTGTATACGACGAATTTAGGGGTATACATTTATATGTATTAAGATATAATCATGCCTAAATTTGGTTGAAGAACATGATCCGTCATATTTGACGGAAGTTGTTGTGATGCATTGCTCAAATCAATTGTATTTGCCTCATATATATCTAGTAAGGCTATGTGTTAATAAAAAACAAGTAATTGTAGCCTTGCAAATAATATATCAACGTAATGTGACTATCTGAATTAACTATTATTATTTCTGTTTAATTATTTAAAAAAGTTGAATCCTAACAAAAAGAATATCCTTTTATAGCGTATTTTTTCTTCATTGAATAGCTAATAAACCACGCTGTGCACCTCCTTGCGTAGAAAATCAAAAGTCAAATATACAACGTATCAAGAATAATATCGCAAAACTAGTTTTTGAAATTAACATAATAGACCAGGGCGGACATGTCGAAATATCCACTTCTTGGATATAAGAGGGGGCAAGCTAATTTTTGCTAGAATATCATCAGTACAACTCACATAATAAAAGTGTAGATCCCTAGATCTGGGCGATGTCCGGAACATTTTCAAAATTGCAAAAATATTTAAAAAATTTAAAAAAATACCTATTTAATCCTGAGTTTTATACTTATATCTTGGAAGCTATGCATTTTGGAAGAATATTGAAAAGGAAAAAGTTTTAGAATTAAATTTTGCACAATATACTGTAAGTTAAATGTTTAAATTTATTACCGATGTTGCAAAATAGTAATAATTGATGAAAAAAAGGCAAAATAATCAAGTTTTTTGGATAATTTTTTTTTAAATATTTTAATTGCTCCGAGGGCATTCTAATTTTGGTAAAAAAAACTTCAGAGTATTATAATACAACACACCAAATTTCATTAAAATCGGTTCGATAGTTTTCGCAAAATAATTTTTTGAAAAAGATTTTGAAAAAAATTTTTCGAATTTTCAAAATGTTGCATAGCTCCAAATAAAGCATGTAGATCCTTGAAAATTTTTTCACATGCTCAACCTTTCAAATGGTCTCAAAAAAAATTGAAATCGGTTAATTAGGACGGCCACAGGGATCTACAGTTTTATTATGTGAGTTGTAACGTTGTAACTTGTACTGAAGGTAATCCAGAAAAAATTTGCTTGTCCCCTCTCACATCCAATTCAAAACAGATCAGCAATGGTCTATAGAAGTATTTCCCTCTTCAAAATTGAACACTCTGTATCGTGAAAACGAAACATATAAAAGGTATATTTATATGCATTTTTCCCTCAATTTGTGATGTAAGATCCACTTATTTAGGATCACAAAAATATTTATTTTGTTGAAACTGAACATCCTGTTTGGCTGGTATTTTGAAAATATTACAGATTTTTTACTTTACCACTGACTATTATGTTCAGCTCTATATTGTCTTCAAGAGTATACTTAGATATTGACAATACCTGAGACAATATACCTGATGCGTCCAAATTCTTTAATTCCAAGAATGAAAAGGACGTACCTACATAAAATACCTTTAAAACTAATTAATATTTTTATTATTACCTATAATCTGTTCACTTTGGGAAAACGACTTTATTTCTAAAAATGATAATAAATAGGACGTTCTGAAAAGAATTGAACTTGAAATATAAATATCTATGGCTTTTGTAAATAAATGTGGTTGAAAAATATCACTGGCATACCAACACATTTTCTAAAAGTTTGGGTAAAGCGACAGGTTTTTATGGAATTTGAAACATCAATAATTTAAGTCGCATAAGTTAATTTTAAGAGACAAAAACTGCCTTTGAAAGATACCAACTATGACATTCATATAATTCAATTATTAATTAAAATGAAAAAAAAAACAAAGGTTGATTAAGAACAACCCCCACAAAAATTACTCTGATAAGTTTAATCTCAGCTTCATCCAATTGTAAGGTAAAATTTGACATGTCTATCATATTATATGAAAATTGCACTTTGAATAAGAAGAGCAAAATAAACACATACATATTTTTTATTTTGGATAGCTTTTGAAGGGTTTTCAAAAGCATTTTAGAGGGTACCTACGATTATAAGATTTTAGCGCGGATACTATCAACGATCAAAATTTGTTGTACCTTTAAAAAACATTAACTACAGTCCCTACGAAATTTGTCGAGATAGAATTCCAAGACAACACGAAGAAACACGCCTTCGTAACTGCAAAACACAGTATGCACTGCAAGCTGCTACGGTGAACGCCACGCCGCCAATGTCTTTTTACCTCACGCGTTTAATTCCAAAAAAGTGACGCAGGGGCTTCTTGGAATTCTATCACAACAAATATCGCACGGATTGTACATTGTTTAAAATTAATGCTGAACAACAGAAACTTAACCTAACCTAACATAATGTACGCAGAAATCTTTAAAGTACTAAGTGTTTTTTCGGGTCATTACGCATGGCCTATGTACTTTGTCGCCGCCAGTAACAGACTTGTTGATCTCGGGCTAGGTTGTGTGGACGCAGACCACTATCAGAACTCCTAGTCCAGCCCTGTTGCTCAGATATAGGTGGGCCTCTGATACGTGCCGTAGTGGCCTTTGTAACTAGTCGCATCCAATGCTTCCAGGGAACAATCAATATCTGAGACGTAGGTCCATCCGAAGCGGCTTTAGAACTGGCAACAATAATCGAAATCAAAACCAATGCGGATCTAGGGGTTCCGATAGCGGTTTCGCCCCCACATAGCTTAGACCGAAAACAGCAAGCGCAGGTCAAAGATCCCCATTTAAGGCTAAGGAAGCACATTGGAAGCATATGACATAACTGTATTGAAAAAACACATTTATGCAAACAATAAATTCCTCGTATTCTTTTTTTTATTATTAACCTAAATTTAGGTACCTTTACACTTTCACCTTATACATCAAATCGGGTCTAAAGTAACACATATTCCTTTTTTAAAGTAAATATAAATTTGGTCTTCGCTACGATTCTAATAAATGAATAAGAAACTTAAAAGCAAACAAGCAAGCACACAGTTTTATTATTAATTAATGGCTTGCATAGAAAGTCGAAAACAAAAAATTTACGAAACATGTATTATAGTAATTAAGGTAACTAGAGTGTTATATGGTCAACAGACGAAGAGGTATTATTATCCTATAACACCCGTGCTGCTGCCGTACGTTTAATACTAATGTTATTTAATTAAAAAAATTAATTTTAGTGACGTTACTGATTGTTACTTTCCCCAGCATGTTTGTACTGATTAACTTCATTTCATGAATCCCCCTAAAAAAACTTAAAATATTCAATTTACGCTGCATCTTAGCCATATCCAATCCATTGCCCAGCGAACTTGCACAGTTTGAGTGTAATGTGGTGGCGCTTAAAGAGGATTGAGTGCTACGAAAAAATACGGCCAATTTCGTATTATTGAGATATATTATTTTTGCAATGTGAAATTAAAATCTGTAAATTATTATTTTCGAATTATTTATCGATTTGTTTTTGTTTTTAATTAATGCCAAATATTTGAATATTTAACATAGGTTGGAAAAAATGCAAATGGTGATACGAAAAAAATATAGGCACATACCTAAATCATTAATTAGTAGATGAGAGAAAGAAAAAAGTAGGTTACCGCACATTTCACAGAGAAATAAATTATCAAACATTAAAAGTTATGACTTGACATCCGCCAACTAATGAACGCAAAGAAGTGATTGCAACAGCGCAATAGAGTATGAATGAGGATAGGTGGCGGGAAATTTAAATAAACGTTTCGATACACAACTTAGTCATTAGAAATGGATTACATTCAACTCTCGTTTATTTGTGTATTTAAATTTGAAATAATAAAATAAAATGGGAAATTTTCAAATGAAGTTGTATTGAAATCTTTTTTTATCTATAAAGTATGATAAACTTTCAATACAAGAAGTAAAATATATAGCAGCATATAAACAATAAAATATTTATACTTTGCATCACAACGCATATAACAATCTTATGCATTTTGATAAATTATGACATTTTTAATATCATTTTTCATTTTAAAATTAACATTTCATTAATTTCAGTATATTTTTTAAAATAATTTTGGCTGCAATAACATCGTATCACAGTATAATACTACATGTATCAAATTGTATTATACTTTCATAAATACAATCGCTTTAAACACTTGTCTTATAAGGAACATTTGAACAGTGCATGCTTTATGCCACGTATTATATGTCGATGCCCTCGAACGGTGTGCGGAGGTTCTGACTCCACAATTTTCTCTTCAACAGCTTTTTCCTGATTTTGCTATTTTCTGTTCTAATTCTGAAGCACTACCTTTGATCACTTTCCTTTCTATCGACTCTGTTCTTCATCCGACAGGTAGCTAGCTGTGCTAGCAATCACATAGCATCGTATACAGCGTGTCCCACTAGTGCGGGAAAGTCCAATATCTATGTTAAAATGAGGAATATATGGATTTTTCTTTTACTGTGTTGCCACATTTCTCGGAATGTACAAATTAAAAATATATTCAACTATACAGGGTGTTCCACTTTTCCTGGCCAGACACCAACTTTGTTTTTTAAATGGAAAAACACTTTTTTATATTTTTTTCGGATTCTACATAAAAAATAAAGGGTACTTTGTGTAGAATAGTTCTATTCAAATATTCACAGTTTTTGATATCTCGCTTGAAAGGTTTTTCTAGTCGATATTGGCTGCTTACATTTCCTGATACTGACAGGTTATACTAATACTAAGCCCCTATAGTTGAATATATTTTTAATTTGTACATTGCGAGAAATGTGGCAACACAGTAAAAAGAAAAATCCATATATTCCTCATTTTAACATAGATATTGGACTTTCCCGCACCAGTGGGACACGCTGTATACATGACAAGGACTGCCAACTTACAAATAATAAACTCAGCATACTCATGCGCTGTTGCCAAGTTTCTGTTGCATATATTTATGCATATTGGGTAAAAAATAATAATTGAATGATGGAAATATATAATTATAAGTATTTTAAACTCAGATTTATTCAATATCTACAAGCAAGTATCTCAATCTACTTTCTTTCTAGGCATAAAGAATATATTTCTTTGCATTGCAGCAATGATTATTTAACACGGTAAGTATAACCCCCTTTGTTCCGCTTCAAATGGTATGACGTCACAACATGGCTTCCGTGTGTTTTCATTAATTTTTCATGAAGAAATTGTTGAAAATAATTGATTTTGGACAACTACGATACTTTCTGAATAAGAATTAAAAAAAAAATGACAAATATATCCATTATGGTGAACGATAGGAAAACATAATTTTTCCCCAGGGGCACACAAAATTTAACTAATCCAACCCTGTCGCTAGGCCCGGAAAGCATCTCCAACAGCAACAGAACCCACTCGAATCCAAACTAATGACAATTTCTTTGTCAGTCAGTTCCGACCACCGTCCCTGTCCGCCGAACGACATATCGCCCACCCTACATACGCATCGATATCATTAAAAATTCCTGTCGTCCGTCTCGCTCTACACCACCCATCCATCATCCTCTAATCTAACCCCATGTCCTCGTGTCTACCCGTCTCCGTCGCGCTCGCCTCTAAATCCGGACGATTCCACGAACCGCTATTGCCGTCTCTGTCGCACCTGCGCGCTGTTGCGTCGGATTTTTCCCACAGGAAGCGAGGCAACCGCGCGTCTCTTTCTAGCGTCGGCGACCGCGATCTTCCCTCTCTCTCAGTTTGTTGCCCCAAGGCTAAGCCGATGCTTTTATGTTCCGAGCCAGCTTGCTGCGATGCGGAGTCGAACCAATGAATTAATATAGTCGCGTACACTGCTAAAAATCCCCGACGGTCGACGGCCTACTCTGACGGACGACGGAGTGGAAGGACTCGCGCGTTCCGGATAAGAGTGTGATCTTGAACCAATGATTAGTGGGGTGAAGCCTAGCGCATATTAAGTGTATTGAGCGATTATAGCCGCGTTCGGGCTTTTTTTAACAACAATGCTGGTTGTAAAAGGAAATCGAGACTGGCCGCGTTGCTCGGTGTGGGAAATGAAGGACGCTGGCCGTTTATTATGCGTGTTGCTGGGTGGAAGGAGAGTTTTTTATTAGTAGGTACGCGGTTTTATGGACTTTGGTACCGCGGAGGAAAAAATGGGGAATGCCTCTTACACTGCGCTGTCAAAAATATGTTTCGGCGTAAAAAGTAAGGTTATGTTGGATGTACATTGACGCTAAGATAGACGCTAATGACATTGTCGAAAAAAGCTCGGAAAAATTTGTAAACATTAATATTTTAAAACAACAAAGAAAAACATGTATTTTAATGAAATTTACACTGTTATACCTACATTATAAACGATATATCTCCAATCCATAACACTTATTTGTTTGTCAATTTTTTAAATACTGCCTAGCGCTTGAGTAATTGCTATTACACAGACTTAAAAAAAATATAGTAGACATATAGTAGGGAGACATTTAGTTGTTGTGTCATTTCATGAGAAAAGAGACCAAGCCGCTAACGAGTGGTGTGACGTCACGGCTTCCGTGCGTTTCCCACCCTCCGTTTTCATTTCATTCAAATATAGAAATATTAATTTGTTATGATCCTACACTTACTTCATTTTATATTCTGAGTTAACCTGAAATTGGAATAAAAAAAAATTAAATACAAATATAACTTTTTTTAGCTTACTATTTTTTAAATATTTTTTTTAACAAAACGACAATTATTACAATATGTAAGTATGTCAAAAAAAATTAATTAGGTACCTACCTTTGACGACACACTGCTACAATCAATTTTCTTTCTTTCTAATTCACAAAAATGTCCAGGAAAACGGTAAAATTGTATTGTAAAGGATTTCCACCCTTTTATATTTTCACAATTAACAACACAACACTTACGTCTTGATTGTTTATTTTTTCATTTTATTTAATAATAAATCCTCTAGAAACACCAGAATTTAAAGTTTAAAAGCTTCTAACAAAAAAGCACATTCTTCTGTCATTGACTTAATTTATGTTACAATAGAGGCATATGGTTCCGTATAGGTGCGACACCGATGTATGCAGTTTTTAAATAAATAATAAATTTCCGCAATTATAAATATAAACTGACAGTTACTGGTACAGTGACAATTACCAATGCACTATACTTAGGGGACTTTAAAAATGTCATCGATGGACGTTTATAAATCTTTGGCTTTCATTGCAGGTTTTACAAATATAAAAAGCTAATATTGAAGTGGAAGTTCCACCACCTGTTTTAACTCAGTTTTAATGATAATATTAACTTTATTGCTAAACAGCTATCCATTTACAGAGCAGTTGCACTTATTTACTAAAAATAATGTACCTATAATTAATCTAAATATGTATAGACAAAATTTAAAAAACTTAAGGAAAAAATTGAGAATCTCTTGAGTAAGATCTAGGCCTATTGAATTTGAGGCAGAAAAACGGTTAGGTTATTACCTATATTAATCTATTTATTTATTCAACTGATACTCAACAGGCCAAGCAGAGTATATAAGTACAAAAATAAAACAAACAAAATATAAATGATATCTAAAACTATTAATTTAACGGTATTTTTAAACTATCTGAATTAATAATAAATGTTAAAATGTTCCTGTATGTACCTAGTATAGAACAAATTCTATAAAGTGAAGAGATCATTTGATAGTTTAAGCGAGTTTAAAAGATAAACAGTTCTAAAGACTTTAAGATATTAATGAAAAAAATAAGCTATCAACGCAATATTTTGTGCAAATATACAGGGTGATTCACTTTTTATCATTAGGAATTAACCATTCATAGATCTCGCCAAAATAATGTCATTTTGAAGTATACATTTTTTCTTCCAAAGGCTTCCTTTTAGATATAAGCTATTGGAAAAACATTTTTTTTGGTTTTTAATTATTTTTTCTTAAACTATGAAAGCCATTTGTTTTATATTTAGTATGAAGTGTGCGAATTAAAAGCTCTATCGATTTCACAAATTAATGTGAATATAGAACAATCATAGGCGTCCATAGGGGTTCTGATAACCCCTATTTTTAATATAATTTGTACGCCACTGAAATTTTTTCAAAATGAATAATTTTTTTTTACATTGCGGTTTATTCTACAGCAAAAAGGTCTCTCATTATTTTTAAATGAAATGCTTGGTTTTTGAGAAAAATGGCTTCTTATGGATTCATTGCATGTGAAATGGTACATGCTACCGAATATCGACAAGTAGGTATACCTTTTTTTTGTAGTATGTTTTAGAGTTTATAGAACCGTTTAGGAATGTAATAAATTAAGATCAATTAGGGTAATTGGGGGCACTTATTTCAAGTTTCTAACATTTTGCTTCTTTACGAAAAACTGAGTTGAAGAAACGGAGGTAAACTTTGTAATTAGATGTAATACACAGGGTGGTCCGAATTTTATGCAGGAAACTTCGAGGTCAGCTAGATCTATTTAAAATAGTAGGTGTTTGCTTTATAAACATAGGTCTGGAATGGCCTCGTTTTAGAGATACAGGGTGTTGAAGTTGTTAAAAAAAATGATTTTTTGTATATATCTCCGTAATAGATTCACCGATTTCAATAAAATTTAGTACAGATAATGTATGATAGTAGGCCTTATATTTCCTAAAATATGAGCTCTAAAGGTTCAACCAGTGGGGTACAACTGGACAGGGTCACCCTCTTTTTTATAAAAAAAACCTACGCCACTGCATTTTTTACAAGCTATTGTAACGGATTTATATTCTAATTCACAAAATACATAAAAAGGTAACTCGATTTTTTCCCTAAAGTTCACCGTTCTCAAGTTATTTATACCAATATAAGAATATTTGTTTATGCTTAAAAGTAAGTGCAATTTGTAAACACATCAACAAAATTCTTTACACTCATCGCTTTCTTCTTTTTGGATTAAAACAATATTTGGAAAATCACGACGAAGCAATTAAAGGCACAGAAATGAACGTCTCGGCAACTTGGGGTGAGTAAATCGAAAATTTGAAAAGTTCTACGTAAGGATGGCAGAATTCCGTAGCATTTACAACCTGTGCAAAATTTACTTCCGGGAATTTTTTGTGAAAGTATGGCTCGGAATAATTCGCAATAAAGTTTGTAGAACTTTTTTCTTGCCACCCCATCTAAATACCTAGTAATTTCTAAATTTTCTAGAAAACCATCTATTAGAATTATTAGAGGATGTTCCATTAAATATACGACAAAATAGCTGGGTACAAATGGATGGTACTCCTGCGCATTTTAGGAGAATAATACAAGAATGGCTTAATGAAAATTATATCGGGTGATGGATAGGTAGAAGACCAAATGCCAATGGCAACCATAATGGTGCAGTGTCCAGTGTCTTGGCCAGCCAGATCGCCAGATCTAAACCCCCTGGACTATGTTTGGGGTGACCTATCTGAAGAGTTTACTCTACTCCAATAGATACTAGACCACAATTACTGCAGCGAATAGAAGACGGGTGTAATGAATTAAAAAAAAAACACCACATGACATTAGCTTCAATTAGTTCCATTAATAGAAGATGTAATAAATGTATCGATGTGGGTGGTTCACATTTTAAACAATTGCTGAAAATACGTAACATTTAATTTTGTTTCTTGTTTAGTTGTTGCTTGGTAAATGTATTTTTATTATTATGTTGATTTAAATTGTTACTTGTAAAAGATAAGGCCTCCAGGGGAAACTAAAACACACCAGGACCACTACTTCACAGGTGACGTGGAAAGAATTTTGTTGATGTGCTTACAAATTGCGCTTACTTTTAAGCATAAACATAAATATTTTTGTAATATTTATGGTCTGAGGTTTGAAGTGTCTGCCACATTGGTATGAATAATTTGAAAATAGTGAACCTTAGGGAAAAAACTCAAGTCACTTTTTTTACGTATTTAGTGCATTAGAATATAAATCCGTTACAATAACTTGTAAAAAATACAGTGGCGTGGGTTTTTTTTTTATAAAAAGGGGGTGACTCCTGTCCAGTTGTACACCACTGGTTGAACCTTTAGAGCTCATATTTTAAGGAATGCAAGGCCTACTATCATACATTATCTGTACCAAATTTTATTGAGGTCGGTTGATAGATTCCGAAGATACAAATAAAAAATCAATTTTTTTAACAACTTCAACACCCTGTATCTCTAAAACGAGGCCGTTCCAGACCTATGTTTATAAAGTAAACTCCTATTATTTTAATGAAATCTATCTGTCCTCGAAGTTTCCTGCATAAAATTCGGACCACCCTGTATACCTACTGAAAAGAAGAAATCCATATTTTGAATTTGGAGAATGGTATATTTTTCTTACAAATAATATTTTTTAAAACCATGTTCGTGTCCCTATTTACCCCCTTTTCGGGGCAAATGGAGACATAGCTTCATTTTCCATTAAAAATGTATAGAAATAAATATGGGTAAATGGAGACTATCTATGACTTTTAACATACTTTTTTTCGATTGTACCCCTCCAATTATCTGTATCGGCGACACTGCTTTTCAGAAAGAAACCGTTTGTACATTATTCTTAACGCACAGTTAGTTGATGTTTACTCGTGTACAAATTTTGACATTTTTATCTTTAGCCGATTTAAAGATAATAATTAAGGAAAACCATTTAGAAAGTAACAACTTCAACATACTGTATCTCGAAAACAGGGCGTCTAAGAAAAAAAAAACGTTAGATCAACCACCCCTATTATTGTTCCATGAGGAACTTGCACACAAATTGTTTTGAAACATGAACGGTACACCCTGTATAACGAGATTTTATCTGCAGTTACTTATTTGTGGCATAGTGGTAGTTTTTTCTCTTTATTTATTGGGTATTTTGTCACCTGTGAACAAAATTTAAAAAAAATACTTATCCTTTCTACGCAAGAGTTCAGTTTACTAACTGTTTAACTTATGTTATGTTATAGGTACCTATATAAATATACAGTAAATAAAGAAAAAATATACACAGTGTGACACAGAATGGGATACCTTTTGAATGTCTGTACTTACGTAACATCCTCTTAATAATAATAATCTTTAATAAAGAAAAGAAATACTAAGGGTCCAACAATTGAGCCCTGAGGGATTCCAGAGATTGCAAAGTAATTAAACGATAAAAAACCATTGTATGAAACAAATAGAACTCTAGATAAATATGATTTTAAGAGAGGTACCTACTTAATGAGTTGTGAAAATTAAATTCGATAAGTTTGATCGAGAGGATATGATGGATATGATATGACAGAACAGAACATAATCTAGTCTATCAAAAGCTTTCGTAAAATCTGTATAAATAGTATCCACTTGACCGTCTTTATCAAAGATAAGAGACAAATTGAATAGATACTAATCAATTTATTACACTGGATCATAAAACCAGGCTGGTCTAATACTAACTGACCCTTAACAATATTATGGGTACACCTACATGATTATATAGTATAATTTCGACAATCTTTCTCGTAAGTCTGCGTTTATAATAATTAGATATACCTACTTTAGCTTGTTTCCAATCAAATGGAAATGCATTTGTCTTCAGATATACAGCTTTTTATAACAAATTAGGGTAATTTGAGATTTGGTCTAGATCTTTTTGAAGCTAGTAATATATCAGGTTCAATTATAGGTTCAAGATTATTTAATATATGTATATTGAGATTAGAATCCGACAGGTCGGATTGTATGGAGGTGAACATTGTCTATATAATTTTTATAAGTTGTCCATAAAAGGGCGGTTTATATATAGGTACCTAATCCATTAGGCAACTTTGGCACTCAGAAATGACTTAGTTGGTAGATCCTAACAGCCATTCACTTAGAAGTGACAGAGACCTGGAAAACCTCATTAATTAGGGTGATTATTAATCACCGACTGGTATCAATCTCTCGCATTGATAAAAGCCAATGATGTTCCATCCTACCATACCAGCAGAGAGATTGAAAACTTGCTCACTAATTGATTTAGATGGTCCGGCCACAGGGTTCGAACCCGTGGTCTCATCAACAATAATTTTGAAGCCCCATACATTTCGTTCATCTTCGATGGTTTTGTCCGTCGGATAAAATTGCCGAGGATGAAATAAAGGTTTAAAAATTGTCGATAGACTTACTTACTTAAAACTTATTGCAATTTGTCTTAGTTTTTTTTTTTCAATCCAACTATTTGAAACGTTTATATTGCATTTTGATTATTTTTTCTTTTACTTTTAGTGAAACCTACGTCTTTATATAGGTATTATTTAATTAGTAGGTAGTATTTAAGCTACACTATTTTACCTATCCAGAAAATTTGTGGTAGTGGACAAACGTTTGGGAAGCTTGCTTGCAACAATATAATTGATTACATGATTCCATTTCTTAAGAAATGTTCATAGAAAGGATATAAAATAGTTTAGTTTTTAGGTATGTAGGTATTGCCTTGAGGCAATTGGATACAGGGTTCAACTAAAATGCGTATTAAACGCTTCCAATAGAAACAGTGACTGGAGATAATGTTTAAAATTAATAGAAGGCTATGGTATGTTTCCATTTATCTTATCTTAAAAAAAACGGGGCACCTTTGCAACATGCAACAAGAATACACTATCAAACAATTTAAAGAAAAAAGTAGAGCAAAATAAAATTGTGTAGCAAATTTAAATAAAATAACCGTTGTTTTTTTTTGTAATTAAAACAAAGACACGACTTTTTTTAAATTGTAACACCTTAAATTTCGAAAACGGAACAACGGAACGGGATGGTGTAGTAAAAAAATTATAGGTACCTACCCTGTATAAAATATGTAGAAGGCTAAATTTGCAGCCTTATATTGAATTATTATTAAAAATTATTTAAAGATAACCTGCTCGATTGCACCAATCGACAAACATAGTCGCTATAGGGGTTTACGAAAACTGTGATCTGAGAAACAGCTGTTTTACGATTTTGAGAAGTATTTTTGTATTTAAATGAAATATAAGTATATTCCTGACAACTGTTTTTGAATGTCATAGCATATGCAGTCGAGACAAACGTACAATTTAACATCAAAATCTTGTTAACAATCTTTTTTTACACACTTTTTAACATAAACGGGTTTATTTTCCGAACGATAAGATCAGTGATCCTACTGACCAGGTTAATATACGATCAGTTTCCGAAAAGCTCTTATGTCGATCACGTTATTTTACTTCAATACCTAATTTGTAATTCATTATAGTAGTCACAGTTACTAACTAACTCTTCAAAATAATGTTGGTCAATCCAGGCTTGTTTTGTTTTTTTTTGTAAACATAATAATATGCTTTATGTGATCTGCGAGTAAAAGTTTTTTTCTTAAGGAAGTAATACCTACTAGAACACCGCATATTTTTAGGGAACTCGTAAACAGTTACTACATTCACTGCCTCCGCTAAGTGCAGTTTTCAAAACAACCATTTTCATTTTATGCGTACCTAATGTTCACAAGTTAACAGGGCAATAATTAGTGAAAATAGAGCACTTACCTGGCGGAAACTTCATTTTCTCACAGAAATATATCGTCCCAGCGCACATATTACACAATCTAGTTCACGACACATAATAAACAAAATTTGTAACACAAAAAAATTTTCTCACAACAACGCTTAGATGAGATAAAATGGCATAACAACAAACTAGTTCAAAAGAAGTTGAATTGAGGCATGCGCTGTAGGCGGAGTGAAGACGAGGATGGTCGACAATCACGTTTATGTCGGTATTCCAATAACATTGAGTTTAAAAAATTGCTAACGTTAATGTAAATAAAACAACAACTAGGCAGAAGAGTTTGAAATTAGTTACACTGGCATTATTTTAACAAATTTTCGTATATAATTGTTATTTCTGTAGGCAATAGTTGTGAAATTTATTAGCTCAGTACTATACGAAAATGGATGTAAACGAAGTTATCAATGGAACAGCATGCAGCTAACGACACATGCGTACAAATCTGTTTATACATACGCGGTTGTGTGAGGTCATCACCTGTTGCTTTTTGACAATTTTTGTGAGGTTTGAACTGTATTTATTGCAGTAATAGTGCGTTTTTAAATGTTTGTCGTTTGATGCTGTTATTTTTTTCGTAGAAAATCAACGATGGTGAAGCTGAAATCAGAAGTTTGGTACCAAGAGTTTTAGGTAGGTGGCCTGACTTTTTATTTCTGTTAGTTTTTATTTTTACACAGTTTAGCATGGTCTTGCCGAAAAATTTGAACTTTATGGCTTTAGTTTGGGTAAAATGTATGAGCTTTTACTACAAATTTTTGGTCTACCTTTTTCAAAAGTTCTTTATAAGTAAGTGGAAAATGCAACGATATTCTATCAAGTGTGTATTTAAATGCCTAAGTAGGTATGAGGTAGATGAATTAATAACGCTTTTTATTTCGATTTTTTATAACCGTTTGAGTTAAATGATATACCTACGTGGTTCCAAAATATGTCAAGTTGTTATTTTCATAGGTAAAATGCGGCAGCAGCATTGCAAATCAGCCTTTTAGCAGCAACTTCAAACAAGGAGAAAGCAGCAGTAATCGGTGAAAATCAAGTAAGGTGCATGCTTTTTTAATAGTGTGGGTGTGTGTATATTCATTGTACACTATTTGAAAACAAGTTTGAAGGTGTTAAAAGCAAATTGATCTGGGTGACAAAATTCACTTGTAGGTAGGTAGCCTAGATACCGAATCAATTTTCGTCTTATGTTCTTGCAGATAGATTTAAATTAACTTCTTTATTTAACACAAGTAGCATGTTCTGATAAAATACCTACCTAGATCGTTTCCGATTTTTTTTCCATTCTAAGGAGAGATTCATTTTCAGCTTTAGCTTCATGCAATTTTTCATGGTTTAAAGATAGTTCTTATTTTTAAATTTGGCTACCAGTTTAAGAAACCATTTTTGAGTTTTTAAATAATGATGGTAACAAGACAAAACTGGATTACTGCTACATTTTATGCAAAAACAAACAAGCGTAGGTAATAAACCAACGTAATTATGAAAGTTAGGCCCCTATAAGAATACATATAATATGATGGCCAAAAACCGATTTTTAGGCTGCTAAAAGAAACACAACTCTAATTATGTAATTTTAAGAGAGTCCCGTTATGGTTAAGGTAGGTTTATAGTTATTTTACCAACTAATAGATGTACTGCAAGTGAATATTGTGGGTTTTATTTTTATTAAGCTATATTTAGGTGTTTGAAGTTAGCAAAAATGTCGCTTAGACCGGTTTGCTTCCATCCCCTGCAATTGATATATCTCTCAAAGTGCGTTTAAAGCCCACGGCGCCGCTACGCCTATGAAATGTTGACAATCCAGTGAAAAACGGGGACATAAATAATTGATAGATAAATCACACATTGTTATATCAGTTTGCATTTAGTTATCTGCGGCAGTCGCCGTTATCTCTGGTAAATAAATAATACAATAACCACGAACTGGTACAGAGGAATTAGTGTACTACAGAATAGGGATATTTTGGTGCAATAGCACCCGATTTTAACAGTGTAGTCGTTCTCGTTATCCGACAAAAGCTGGCAGAATACAAACTGGCGGTAGAACGGTTTATATACCTGAAATATATAAGGGGAAAATAAATACATGGCTCTTGTGCTAGCGCGCTCTCTCTCGCACAGCTGTGAACAAAACGCATCAGTCTGCCGAGTGAGATCGTGGAGTGCTTCAGAAGTAACGTTTCAGCGTGGAAAATTCGTTTGTTTTCACAAAGTACGATGAAAAATAAGGCTACGGCTGCTCGTCGCCATAGAAACTATCATAATCTCATGGTTTTTAGGTAGTCCGAGCGAGTTGGCGAGCGGGAAGTGCGAAAAAACCGGCGAAATGTGCTGTTATATAGGTTATGTTTGCCGTTAAGGGCGATTGTTGTACATTTTCGAACTACGCGAGTGTTTATTACCACTTTGCTTTTTGTTTTGTTGCCTGCCGGAGAGGTGTATGCGAATTTTACCCCGAGTTTCCCCACTGATCGAGGTATTTTTAGTGCAAATTAGGAAAATTTGTTGAATGCCTTTCACGACTTTTATTTATTGTGGCGAAAGGCATGTTGCCGTGAATCTTAATCGAAATATTTTTAGTGAATTTCAATGAGGCAGAGTTGGAAATATTTGTTTTAAATTTGAGTGCGCTGTGCCTAGCTAAAGTGACAGTGCAAACAAAAAAAGTGTGGTGCGCTAGTGGAAATCAAAATTTCTTGGATTACAGTGTCTTTAGGATTACCATGAGGATATTATAGGATATTACGACGCAAACCAAGGTAAGGATCACTCCCTTTTATTTAGAAAGTTGCCCCTACTACTAATTTTACTTGTATTTGTTGAGTATTATTGTAGTTTTTCTCCCCCTAACAATTGAACAACTTGCCAAGTGTCAAATCGCCGCGACAGCAAAATATAATGTCAAGTATCCATCAAAAATCACAAAATTCCTCGTTATTTCCTAAACAAACAAGTCTTCCAACTTTCGTAATATCAAATAAATCGTACAAATTCTTCCCCGAACCTTGCCAATAAACCCAAATACTTTTATAAGGTATCCCCGTGACCATTTTGACTTAGAACGTCTCATTCTTTCTAGAGTAATAAAGTTTTACGACCTTTTTGTTGTAATACAGTATTTTTAGGAGTTTTGGGTGGCATCCAAGACTGTTCTCGACAACATGGGCGTTTAGGCTTTTTTAAAAACCCAGCCTTACCCGTCAATTTACTTATTCATAATTTCGGACGCGAGAACAGTACTTTTAGGTCAATGACTGTCCCTTTAAAACGGAATACGTCTTTAATTATGTCATTCTAAAGAGATTACCGCTGCACGTAACAACTTTTGAGAAGCGTAATCCACTTATATCACGATTATTAAACGTATTACGTATCGAGGTAAGTAAAATTTATAGCACGTCCCGGAGATGTGTTGGCACGCCGCTTTTTTAGAATGTACTGCACTTGCAGCCTACCATTAGAACCGCCAGACTCTGGTATGTGTGCTGTAGCGAGTACAAGTGCTGATTGTGTTTTGATAAAGCCAATTGTACGGATGATTTGCATGTGGAACGTAACTCAGCACAGAAAAATGCACGGGCCTACGTTCCACCCAGCATGCCACCGACTGAGCCTTGTTTTTTTAAGTGTCTGCGGTATTCCATCGAAAAATTAGCGCTCAACTTTGTGATATAATTAAATTCGGCTACTTTCTAAATAGTAAAAGGTTTGAAACAAGCAAAAAATGCGTATTTTTATAGTTTTTGTGGAAGTAAGTGTAAACTTTGATAAATCAATACCATTTTGGGTGCTTTTGTCGTAAATTTGTGAACGCTAATTGAAAAACCACCTCGCAGAGGTGGCACTGAGTCATTTTCACACAGGTAAATGGCCTGCGGAGTGTAAAAAGGGCCTCCGACCCGGTGAAAGGGCCATATGACAGTAATAACTAACCTGACAGAAACATGTGATGCCCAATCGGGGGTTAGGAGTCCGTATTCTGTGTCGATGGTATTGAGGGGTTGGTAATAACGTCACAAATTACGGTTTGAATTATAGCTTTCGACTCGGCAGAGTTTGAAATGATAGTATACGCGTTTCGGACACTCAAATTCTTTTTTGCCGTCTTGAGGAGTGAGTTAATGACCTCGGGTTCGGCGTATGTCGAGTTTAAGTACTGCGACACGCTTCTGGTCTAAAATAATTTACATAGAAAGTACAAAAATGAGGTAAAGGTGGTGTTTTGTAAGTGTTCTTCAGCCGGGTTTTGAAAATTGCTGGGTAAAATACGGGGTGTGGCGAAAATGTTTCGGAAGATGACGCAATTGTAAAAATAAAAAAAAAACTGCTTCCTAAGACTTTTGTACTAAGACCCTCCTTTTTTTTCGAGGCCGATATCTCAACAACTGTAAAAGTTTTTAACTAGTCATATTATGGGAAGCAACTGCTCTGTGGCAAGGCAAAATAATGTAATAGAATTCACATCAGAGAAGCAATCTTTTATTTTTTGCTTTGGAGGAGATGGTCGAAAAATAAGGAATGTATTTCAGAGAAAAATCAAAGAAAATCCTGAAGTCTTCATTGGAGTGAATGGAATCACATTTGGATCATTTCTGTTACATAAACTTCATATATTTTGAATTTTGAATTTTATCAGATACGTGTCACATAATTGAAAATATTTCAAATTATGCGAAACTTACAAGAGGAAAAGCACTTGCAAAATCATTAGAAATATATTAATGAACACTGGCCCCCAAATTAGTGCCTTGTGGCATACCTGACACTGATAGGCTTTTGTTGAAAATAGGACATTTATTTCACAAAGACAAGGACAACAACAAATATTTATTTTAAAAAACGTATTATTTTATTCATTGTTCACTGTTTTTAAAATTGTAAGTTTACTGGAAACATGTATTTTTTAGAATCACCAAATACTTGTGTACATGTCAAAGAACAGTAGCCCCAAGAGAAAGCCTTGCGGTAGCCCTAATGCTGCTAGGATTTTGTTAAAAATAGAAAATTTATTTCACAAAGACAGGCCAACTGCAAACATTTATGAAAAAAATATTTTATTCGCTGTCCACAGTTTTTAAAATTTTAAACTAACTGGAAACATATATTTTTTTATCTACCAAAGATATCAATTTCATATCATTTCTGTTACTTGAGAGATTTTTTATGTCGTACTGAATTTTATCAAAAAAGTGTCAGCCACAATCGGAAATATTTCAAATTGTGTGCAAACAATAAGAATTTACAACTGGAAAAGAACTTGCAAAATCATTAGAAAGATATTAGCACCCTGCATATCTCTTAATATCAACTTTTTGACTACGGTAAGGTCGTAGTATTCATATGTCTAGCATCTACTCTTGCTCTGTGACCAATTACGTATGAGACACCTTGTATATTATATGTTCAATTTTTGCCGTAACAGTTTTGCTAGGCTTTTAAATTTGGTGGGCAGTTTGAAGTCTCTGAAATGTTTTGTTTTGAAGGATTAAATTTACTCTTAATTCCTAGAGAAGTACCTAAATATGCAAATTGTATCGTTATCGTCGTCGGGGGATCGTTAACAGATACCTAGGGTATACGTCACAGGACAGAATTAAAGTTAAAATTACATTATTACAGGTACCTACACTAAAAAAAATCACGCAAATTTACTCAATTTTATTCAATAATGTATCAGTTTCTGTCCACATCCGATTGAGTGACATTATCACTCTATTAGTATAAGTACAACTAAAATTTTATGAGTGAATTGCAACAGAAGTGAGTGAATTTTACTCAAATCCGAGTTTCTGCTATCGAGTGAGTGACTTTTGATTATATTCTGGGTAAGTATCTACGTAAAAACCAATTAAGGATTGACTTTTTCTCTAATATGATTTAAATTTAACTATTTAAGTATTATTGAGCAATTTTGTACTACGAAAATTTCCAAGAGGGCGGCGCCCCAAAGCTCCCACCGCCGCTATATGTACTGTTTATTTATTCAAGTCAAGAATAAGCCAATAAAGTTCTGTTATCGGAAATACTGTAACAATTTACCGCCCATGTCTCTCTACCTTGAGTGTCAAATGCGGTTAATTCCAAGAAAGTGACCCAGGGGTCTACTTTAACAATAAAAATGTGCAGGCGATTATTTATCGGCTTTTTTTTACTATAAATCGGCGAAAAACTCGAAAATTAGAAATATTTCTTTCCTCTTGTATGTATTTCGTCCCGAAATATTTGTAATTGGGAAATTTTCCCAAGTGGAACATTTCCTAGTGCCTTTTCCTATAGTATTTATGTAACATTTCCCAAGTAGTACAAATTCCTTTTTTTATACCGCCAGTGAAAGGTTTTTGTGATGTAAAGCAAAACTCTACATTTTAGGGTTTTTACAAACTTCAACTGCACATGGATACAGGGGAGCCTCACGTTAGAAACCGCTTAATTCTCGTGAGAGATAGATTTCGCGCCCGTATCCCGTTTCACACAGCCCGAGACACGCGCTTGCGAAACCTGCGATTCTCTCGCCGGTTCTTTTTTTCCCAACGTTATTATAAAATAACGATAACGCGCTCTCGCCTCCCTTTGTGCAGTCTCGCCCGCTTTCGTTTCGTTTGTTTTTTCTTTGCGCCGAGAAACGGAACGTGAAAAATAACGCGGGGGCCCTTAGGCCGGGCTCTCTCGACTTTGATTTGCGTCTAAGTTAATTAAAAAGGAGATAAGGCTCGCCTCAGGGTGAACCCCCGTAATTGGGGACCTTTAGTTGCGAATTATTTACGTCCCGGTACCGGGAAGTTCGAGGTGGTGTCCGGAAATCGAGTCGAGTCCACAAATAATACGATTCGAGAAGAATATAAACAACAAACCGCATCGTCATCGGTAAAAATATAGCGTCAGTATATTCACTCGCTTGTTTACATTGACACAGTAGCGATTGTAGTCGTATAAAATCGTACAGGGTGATGATTTTATTATTCGTCTAGAGATTCATGAAGAGTCATTTTCAATATGCAATAAATAAATTCAAACTTGGAGATTAATTTTGAATAGAAGCTAGAAGCATTAATAATACTAGTCATTTTCAATAATTTTAATCATTGAATCTTCTGAAAAGGTGCATAAAACTACTTAATAATAATCGAAATTGTTAAAACTTATTGACAACATCTGGTGTCATGCCTGACTTACATACTACATAAAAACAGGTACATAATTGTGGCTGTAAATGGCATGTCGTCCGCTTTTTGTCCCGTTTTTTTTTTTTGTAGTATAGGTAATACACAATTCTATTTTAGTTCTCATTACAGAAATGTGTGCCTTTTGTGATGATAACTATTAGTGAACAAATGTTTAGTGACGTCATTCATTTGTCTGGAATCATTTAACTGTGTTCTGTGGCGAAATATTCATACTAAAATGACCTATCAATGCAGTAACATTGAATTAATCTATGAATTAGCTGCACAGCGTTAGGTATGCCACTTCTAAATAGGCACCCACCAACACCTGTAAACAGAGGCAACGCTATCAGTGAAGTCAGCGGTTCCAAAAATGTTTCCATCGTATCAACGTGGTAACTCGATTTATTTGATCTTCGGATATCGTTCTGGAATTTGTAATTACCCTGTACGTTCAGGCACCACGTGAAAACTAAAATTGAACAGAGCCCTAGTAAAAAGTTTATTGTTCTAGAAAATTTGTGTAATTTTTTTTTCTAAAACTCAGAACATAAATTTAACTTTGGGTGATATGAAACTTGCAATATGTAGGTTATATCTGGCCTATTCAAACATATCTGTAGCTTTATAAATATTTAAGACTTTACAAAAATGTGTTTTATCAAATATCTCTATATGCTAAATTTTTCAAACAAATCATCTTCCAACTAGGTATCATAGTTGACTAGGGTCTAGAATGTGTATATATTTCATAGTGTCTGTAAATATGAAAATTATAACTTGTTTTGTATTTATTTATTTGCTAAATAAATACATTTCTGAAAGGTAAAACACCCCCGATAAATAAAATCTTTTGGTAGATATAGTTGGCTCTGGAAATAAACTATGCAGGGTGATTCAGAATTTATCTAAACAAAAATTTTGAATGCACAGGGAATGTACAAATATAAATTTGTACAAAAAATCAAAAAGAGCAATTCGAAAATTATTTAAAAATACACTTCTGCACGGCACTGGTAACTGGTCCACTGTAAAACTTCACCTTACGCAAGGCAAAGCATGCAGCCGGCGACCGGCACGGCGGCAAAATGTAATAAAAAATGAACGGACAAAAAATTGAAATAAATAAATTTTTATAACATTTTATATTGGCAAATTCAACTGCTTTTGGCCATTAATTAATAAAATGATTTGACATAAGTACCTGATGTTAAAACAACTGTTCAAAATTTTGTCCGCCAATGTGTGAACACATTTGGGCCCGTCTTACCCAGTTTCTTGCTTCTTGCTTCATCATATCACAAATGCTTTACCATGTCACAAATGTTGTCTTGCTTCACCTTAAATTAAAACGATATGCATTAACTCTGAGTTGCTATACACGTAAGCCATTTTTGACATTTGAAAAAACTAATGTAAACACTATCGCAACAACGATAATACTAAAATCGGATTTCAGTATTCCGAATTGCATGAGGCCACATGGGCGAATGACGTTAGAGACTCCAGTAGCTCAGCGATGTAAAGTTGAAAATAATACAACTTCAATAATTTACTCGTAAGTATTTCTGGAATGGATCTTACAAAATTATTTTTTATGATATTGACTCCATTTTTCATGACGCATCTATTCCCAAATTTTTTTGAATAAGTTGTGAATGCCTTCGCAAATACTATAAGATTTTTTTTTGTTTTTTTCTTCTCGGTTAAGTTTAGTCACATTCAGTCAATGTAAATTCCTTTGACACAAAACAGACCTTCTAATTAAAAAGGTCATCTGTTATTCGTTTGTGGCGACCTCGGTGGCGGCCTATGTAAACTATTATCAACTATTTCTATTATAAACTTCAAATACAGGGTGTTTACAAACTTGGAAATGACAAATTTGACAAATGAAACAATCAACGTGCGAAGACTCGACTGGCAGAAATATTGATTGCAAATAGAATATACATTTTTACATTTTTTAATATCTAAGTACATACTGGCTTACCACATTGATACGATGAAAACTATTTTGGAATCGCTGACTGGAACCAAAACATGATTAAAAGTTAGAATCTAGAAAAATAAATGACTTGACTTAAAACATTTTGTAACTATACTCCGCGGTCGAAATTATAGAGAGTGATTCATCGCTAGCTCTTGGACTACTAAGGAGGATGAGGCGTGCGGGGATCGAAAATCCATAGGCGTGTATACGTAAAAGGCAACAAGATGTAGAAAATATGGAAAACATATAATAAAACATAACATCTATTATTTTTAGAGGTTTTATCGAGAAAACTTCAAAAATATTTTAGTAACATTTTGTTTTTAAATTTTAAGTGTTTTCTATAAAACGATGCCCTCTTGGGCATCGATAACCCACCACCACCCGGCTTACGCCGCCGCAAAATATTGTAATGTTTACTATTAATATATTTATTTAAGTAGGTACTTACATATTTTATAATAATTATCTCACGAATATTATCACTGTCACACTTTCACTTCACTGCCACATAATCACTTCACTATTAATATATTTAAATACTTACATATCACATTATTCACATTATATATTTCACATATCACTGTTGCTATCACTATCACTAGAATCATCTTCACCCAAATGAATAATGACTGGTTCTATGAACACTTCTACCGTTGTATCAAGATCCCACATACGTTGTTCCTCTTTCTGTGCATGTCCAATACACTTACACCATGTTTCAGCAGTGACGTGATTAATAGCATCCTGTAATAATAATTTCACGTCGTTTATTTTAAAGGTGGTGTTTTTTCGTGCGATTTCATTCTTTATTTGTGCCCAAACCAACTCAATTGGGTTTAATTCACAGTGGTATGGCGGTAAACGGAGTACACGAATTCCTCGATCTTTGGCCATCTCATCCACTACATACTTAATGTATTGACCTTTTTCTCTTTGGACAATTTTTAATAATTGTACTTTTAGCATGGTTTCTGTATATTCAATATTTTTCGATTGTAACCAGTCCATAATATTTCCTTTTCTCCATGCTGATGTCGGTAACATTTCAACTCTTCTACTATGATAAGGTGCGTTATCCATCACAACAACTGCTCCTGGCTCCAGATATGATAAAACATATTCAAACCATTTTTCAAACACGTCGCTGTTCATATCTTCATGATAATCTCCCGTTTTTCGTGACTCAAATACATGCAAACCATTTTCTAAAAATCCCGTATCGCTTCCAATATGTGTTATAATCAATCTTCGTCCTTTTCCAGAAGGTGCCTTTAATCCAGTAGAAAATCCATCTAAAAATGCTTGTCTCTTACTCTTAACATTACCATCCTGCCAAACTTTTGATACAGTATGACCTTCGTTTACCCATGTTTCATCCATGTAATATATCTTCTTACCAGATGCACGAAGTTCTCTTATTTTTTCTAAGTATTCTCTTCGCCATACCACAATTTCGTCTTTTTCAACGAGCATACTATTCCGATTCCGTTTCAAATATCGAAAATTCATGTCACGCATTATTCTTCTAAGAACCTTATCAGAGAAATTAGGAATATCCTCATCTTCAGCTATTGCAGCTTGAATTTTCTTTATCGTTGGTATTTCATTTCTAAAGAAAAATCCATGAATTTTCCTACGTATGGAGTATTTCACGTCAACGTCGACTTCTATTTTCTTCCTCCCTCGTGTTTCCACTTTTTTCTTCTTTGGATTCACTTCTACACTATTTTTTATGGCACGATAAACAGTAGCAACGGATACTTTTGTCAACGAACTACACATATCAACAGCTTCACTTACACTTGTATTAGAATTTCGCGACCGAATTCCTTTATACACGTTTTTTACCATTATTAATTCCGCATCGCATAGGTTAGGGCGTTTATGAGCAACAGACCGTTTGCTACAACCGGCACTTTGATCCATTTTAATTATTATTCCTACGTTTTAAAACGTCCCGATTGTATTTTTTTAATTTATAAATTTACTATAGTTACGGAATATGTAAACCCTCGCGCGCGCTTATAGTTTGACGTTTCTAACTCCGGCTAACTCGAATTCTACGTACGTCCGTTTACACCCACTAAAAAGAGATTTTCCTATGTGTAATAAGTGCGATAGATAGAGATAGGAAATAAATCGCGTTCAGTGTAACTCAGTCATGACTTATAGATCCTATCGATGTGCAAAGAGAGCGGTACATCATTTAACATAAGCAAATAATATTGAACCGTTATAAAAATCATTTTAAGTTTTATACACACTTTACGGTAATAGTGTTCCTAAATTATGTATGAATCACTCTATAATTTCGACCGCGGAGTATAGTAATTTTCACAATAAAAGACGTTGAACTAGCAATTTTAATTTTAATCTTCACTGCAAAAAAGACGAAGGAACAGAAAAGCGGACCGCGCATCATTTACGGTCATAACTATTATCCTGTTTTTATGTATCCTATGTAACTTAGGGACGATTCCAGGGGTTATCAATAAGTTTTAACAGTTTAGATTATTATCAATTTTGAGCGCCGCTTTGCAGCTTCTATGATTTGTAAAACACGCTGTATATCCCATATGTAAATGTTATGTATTATTAGAAATAATAGCAATTAATTTCCATTTTAAAAAAGTATGAGTTTTCGCAGAATATCGAGTAAACGGCTGATTTGACGTTTAAAGTTTTCCTGAAAATTAACGTCTCAGTTTGTTTCCGTCTATCAGTTTCCTTGAATTTTGGCTCACTCTGTACGTTCAGCCACGTTTTTCCCATAAAATCCTTTTGTTCAACCGCACGACAGCAGTCGGAACGGAGCGCATTATGCCTAAAGTACCATCATTTTCAGTCAAGGCCGGCTGTTTGGGCCGGATATACTGACCTGCGACTATTTATCAGGATTTGACAGACACCGACCGGCTTCTGGTGGGACGGTGATGAAGGCCTCATGGGACCCCCCAGGGGGGCCCTAAGTGGACACTTATTAATAATGTCGTTCGCAGGTTTTTTGCACGACAATCGTGGCGGCGGCGATGATTTCGGTGAACTTTGCCGTTTGGGCGTCTCGGGATGGTAAGTAAGAGTGGCCGTTGACTGACACATTCCTTGACGGGGCTTGTTAGCGTGGTTGCTGAAACAAAACTGAAATTTTAGTAGGTGTTCAATATATTGGTACGGTGTGGTTTTAAGTCGTTACTTGATACTTTGAGAAGGGATAGTTCATAAAAAATGGGAGCGTTTTTTGAGAAATTCTTCGATAAAATTAGTATAACATTATTTCGTATAGGACAGGCCAACATAGGCTATGAATGTCTAGGGCGAGGTCTAGGGTTACCACATGAAAGCTTGTCCACCCAGGACAAGCCGTTAAGAAAATCCGGACAAAATCCGGTCGTCATAATTTTTTTTAACAATTTTCACTGATTGATGATGGTTACCATTATCTCATTTTCATTTTACTAGTAAAACAAGAATAACAAAATACATTTTTTATTCAAACTTACCAAACTCAAAATTACATTTTTTAAAAATAGTTTACTGTTTTGTATTTTGCATTATTTGATGTTTATAAATCCGGACGTCTGATAACCTGAATGTTGTCTGAATGTCTGAATGTCATATTTAAAAAAGCATGTCAATAGGTAAATTAAAATATTAGGTACATTTAACGAATTCTCTATACCTCGAACTGTAGATAAGAAACCTGTTGTATTGTTGTAGTTCCGAAAAACTAATGTATAGTTGCAGATATAATCGCTGTAATCCAAGCTAAGTATCTAAAATCGTTTCTAGTGGCGTTTATTTCATTTGTAGTTCATCAGAATCTAAGGCATACCTAGTCGTTATATTTCAAGATATGTCTCTAAAATCATGTGTGGTAGTTTTTTTTCGTTAACAATTCTTCACAATACAGGCTGATTTAGAACTTATCCAAAAACAAATTTTTAGATGTACAATTTTGTAAAAAACAATCAATAAGGCAGTCTGAAAATGATTTAAAAACTCCCGCACGGCACCGGAAACTGGTCCACTGCAAAACCTGACCTAGCGCAAGGCAAAGCATGCGTTCGGCGACCGATATGTCGGCAAATAGTGTACTAAAAAATGAACGGACAAAAAATTGGAAAAATTTGCCAGGGAAAGAAGTAAATAAAATTTTATATCAGCAAGTTCAACTGTTTTGCCGCTATTGTTATTATTAATTAATAAAATTAATATATGGTTTTAATTAATACAATAATTTGACATACTTACCGATATTCCAACTGTTCAAAATTTTGTTCACCGACCACTGACGAAGATAATCAAATTTTTATGGCCCCGAAAAAAAACCGACTTTGATCGTTTTTTGCGATATTTGAAATCGATTTGAGGCTCGCGCAATATTTGCACATAATAGTGTAATTATTAAAGAAAATTTTAAGCAGCCCCACCTCGTTCCTAAAGCTGTGGCGGCTTATGAAAAATGAGGTAAGTATTTTCGACAATTTGATTCGCCTATACCTAGAATTCTGATATCGAAGATATGGTTTCATATGATAGATTTTTGGAGAACATTTTAAATTTTTTTGATGTTTTTTTTTACGTTTTTAAAACCCAATAAAAATTAAAATACCCTGATGAAATAGTAACGGTTACCCCTTTAAACCCTTTTGCAAAAAATTTGATTTAAGCAATACTGCTTTCATCTACAGGGTGTTAAAAAACGAGCGTAAAATATTTCGGGAGGTAATAGTATGAACCAAAATAAGCAGAAAAGTCTTAATAAACAACATGGGTCCGCAAAGTAACGGTTGCGGAGATATGGACCACTATTCGTTTTTCAAACATTTTATTTTATTGATAATAATCCGACAAAGGAAGCTTTTAACAAACAAAAAACAAAGTTACAGAAGATGTTCAAAGTGCCCTCCGTCCATTTCCAAGCAGGCACGACATCTTCGACTCAACGATATTCGAACTCTTTCGAAAACACCCTCCATGGTTTGGATTTCTTGACACTTTTGATTAATCCGTAGCTGCAGCTCTTCCAGGCTATTTACAGGAGTACCATACACTAATGTCTTCAAATATCCCCAAACAAAGAAATCTAGAGGGTTCAGATCAGGCGATCTTGGAGGCCATAAAACAGGTCCGGCCCTTCCTACCCATCTATGTGGAAAAGTTTGGTGTAAATGCTCTCTAACGGCCATGGAAAAATGAGCTGGAGCACCATCATGCTGGAACCACATTTGTTGCCTCTGATTCAAAGGAATGTCTTCCAAAAACTCATACAGTGTGTTCTGCAGAAAGTTGAGGTAAGCAGCGCCTGTTAATCGGTTTGGTAAAACAACAGGACCTAGAAACCTGTCACCTACAATACCCATCCAAATGTTTAATGAAAAACGTGCCTGATGTCCAGATTCTATTAGAGCATGAGGATTTTCGTCGGCCCAAATATGCGTATTGTGAAAATTAAACACTCCATTTCTTGTGAACCCGGCCTCATCAGTAAAAAGAATGTTTGCAAGAAAACGAGGGTCTTCAGCATCATGACGTAGAAACCAGCGGCAAAAAACCAAACGTGCTTGATGATCATTTATTGGATTTAAGGCCTGTACTCGTTGCACATGGTATGGATAAAGCAGTTGCTCGTGAAGGATTCTCCAAACAAGAGGACCACTAATTCCTACCTCGGCTGATATTCTCCGCACACTCGTACCTGGATTCTGCTCTACCAGTGCTAGAATTTCTTCTTCTGCTCTAGGAGTGGATACCGACCTTGGTCTTCCGGATAAATGGCACTGTTTGCTCAAGGAACCGGTATCACGCAATCTTTGGTGAATTCTTCCAAACATGCGTTGTGAAGGAATCTGGCGATTTGGATAAGCGTCAACATAAAGACGTCGCGCTTCGGTGGCGTTCCCATTAGCACGACCATACATGAAATGCATGTCTGTTAATTCTGCGTTAGAGTAACCAGCCATAGCGAAAGAAAACTTGTGCACTGAGAACAACTGTCAAATACGTACTGTTTATTTCACTAAACATCAACCAACTATTATAAGAAAATACACAACGTTTTTGCAAAATAAAAAAAGGGGCTAAAAACATAAAACATTCCATATCTCCGCAACCGTTACTTTGCGGACCCATGTTTATTGAGACTTTTCTGCTTATTTTGGTTCATACTACCTATTACCTCCTTAAATATTTTACACTCTTTTTTAACACCCTGTATAATTAAATATGAATTCTCTTCGATTATTGGAAATGCTTATTGCATTTTATTTACCATAAAAAAAGTTTGTTAAACCCTGCGCTTTGGATACACCCTGTATGGCAGCGATGCCATAAACATCGGGGCTTTCCATCGCAAAAAATTAACGTTCTGAAACGGTGTTTATTAAAGCGGGTAATTTTCATGCCTTTTTCGAATCTGCATAAAAAATGTTCCGACGTTCTTGCCTACCGCTGCGTCAGGCGATGCCCCTCTCCCCTTCCCCGCGTCCTACCTCTTCGTCCTCGTCGCCGCTGCCGGTCCGGCCGCGTCTCGATCGCGCAGTACCACCATGTCCCGTAATTGGTGCGTAAAATATGAACCCAATTAAATTTAATTAATAATTAATGCTTTAAATGCATCTAGGAGCAAAATGAGCCCCCATGCGAGCGACGACGGCCGACTTTTTCGACGCTGCAGCCGAAAGCGGCACGCAGCGAAAGTAAGAGCATATGTTAATGTCGGCTGCAGGTCGGGGGAGACTGTAATTGCGGCCGCAATTGCGTTTATTGGGCTTATGCGAAGGCCTGAGTTAGCCTTCCGCGTGTTTTCAGGGCTTCGACGCGCGTCCACTGAAGAATCGGCACTATTTCAAAGCAAAAGTGGTTGTTACAGTCCGTACGATATTTATTGAGATAAAATTCGAAATATTAAATTAATTTATAGAAAAAACCCAAGGACATTTAAATAAAGGGGACTAGGCATGTCACAGTCTGTCTCATATGTTGGGTGAAGCTAGGCAAGGGGAAAGCAGAGGGCTTTATTTTCATCCAACTGATGCGCGCGATTAGATCTCCAATGTCGTACGTTTTGGAAGGGTCAAAATAAAATATTTTATAGTCCTAAGTCAATATATTTCAACAGCCACTCAGTATTTTTATAATATATATATATAACATTTTTATAACTTCTTGGAATCCCAATAACTGTAACCATTTCTTTCTTGTTGCACCATCCCCAAGCATCCTAAAAACGTTCACATTTCACTTTTAGAATACTGAGGCAAATTTTCAGTGAGACATAAAAATATATTCCCAAAGGAGAACATCAAATGGTTGAATGAATGCAACTTTCAGTTGATTGCATCTTCGGTATTTTTATGTATAAGTGAACCACCACCATATTTTTGCTGTTGTATTTATTCAGTTTTTATGCTCGTGCATTTAGTAAAATTGTAAATATATTTTTGAAAAGGTTTTTGTCGTAGAGGAAAATGAAAATGATGAATGATTAAAATTTGTAATGTTGGGTATAAGGGATAACATTGAAATACCTATAAATATATTAAATATAAATAATGTCTGTAACTTATTTGTGGTGCAGCATTTTCCTTTGATTTTAATGGCCAAACGTGGTTCATATTATTGTTTTCTTACTATTTCAGCAAAAATTTTAAAAAAATACCAAGTCAGTTTTATAAAATTTTACCGTTATTCAAATAAAAGTTACCCACACGCACGACAATGGCCACAGTTGCATATACATTCCAAAGTCACCTTCAAGCACGCTTACCTGTGGAAGGATAGCTGATGTGGATGTTTATAATCCAATTTCTTACAAATTCTGCACTGTCTAACCATATTCACACCTTAAAAGTTTATCCAAAATACATGTATAAACACTAATCACGTTTCACTTACTAAAATCACAACTATTTTCTAACAAGAGACGCCATATTCTGCCAACCACGGCAGAACGAACGAGGAACACGCTACAAATTATTGCGTAGTTGCCAAGTCTTCAAACATGGCAAATATGAAAAATGAAAAATAGTTTAATATGTACAGAATTTAACAATATTGTATGCATAACTTAATAATACTATCCTATAATAATAATTTTCACAATTGTGATGAAAATTGCGATAAAAATATAAAGTACATTTCCACTACAATTATACAGCTGACAACAATGATACAATTAGACTGTGAATAGACGAGGCATCATCCAGAAATGTAAATAAATAAGTCCCCTTTATTTAAATGTCCTTGAATAAACCCAAATGGCTACTTGACAGTTTTGTTAAAATTATAATTGTATTCAATATCTTGGTTATATATTTATGAAAAACTCATAAATTATACATCGTTGTAAAGAGAATTTTCCCTTCTAATGAGGCAAAAATTCAATATGGCGTCCATAGGAAAAATAAAAGTTAACAACCGCTCAGCACACAGTTTTATTAGAGGTACGTCAATACTTACAGCAAGAATCGATTCCGCACATCATTTAATATCAAACTATACATTTTTGTCCAAAAATTTTGAAACACAAGCGAAATACGACAAGAGAAAAAGAAATAGCAAAAAATCGTTTTTTTTTCGAATATCTTCAGAACTATTCAGAATTTTCTAAATTTAAAAACGGATTCGCGATCGCCATAAAATTCTGCACATTTGTGACCATTTAACTATGTCTATAACTCTTAAAGTAAGAAAGATACCTGTATAGAACAATTAAAAAGTTGTAACCCTGAATATTTTGATATTCTGAAAATAACGCGGAAAATTTCAAAGCACGCCCCCGTCGCAGTAAATTGTTACAGTAGTTCCGATAACAGAACTTTATTGGCTTATTCTTGGAATTCTATTTCAACAAATAATATTGTACGGATTGTACATTATTTGCTGGCTGGAAGATGCATAATGTCGAATACAGGATGTTCTGGGACTTAGAAATTAGTTACGTAACACGGAGTAGTTACGGAGACGGAGAGGGAGGAGATAAACGAGTGACGGAGCTCCTGGCACCGCCTTCTGTGTTCGCCTTCTTCGAAGGGTCGGTAAAAAAAACGAGAATATTAATTAAACGCATGTTTCGCCGCCGAAACCATGTCGAATTTCCCCATTAGTAAGTCGCGGCGTTCGAGATAATGCCCGAGATTAAGGATCACCTGTCAAAATAGGAATATTTTAGCAGCCGTCCCGCCGTCTTGGTGTGTAAACAGCTTTACGGTGACGTCACTGGAGATCCCCGGTCTTATCTGTGTTTGCATAGGAGCCCGTAGCGGAACTGCTCCAGTTGGCTATGGAGATCTTTTCTAGAGTTGGATGGAAAATTTTAGATAATCGCGTACGTTTCGAGTTATAGTCCTTCCGAAGTCAGTTGAATATGCAAAAACACGTCTGGTAATAAAATTTAATTAATTTCATAGGCGTCCCTAAAATAATGTTCTGCTAAAGGTAAAAAATTATAATAATTTGTATATAATGTGTAGAAAATTTTTATTATATGTTCATTTGGCCAACAACATATTTTAATTATTTATGTCCTCCAACAATTTTATTATATTGGAGGTAAATTTTGTTTTGTTCCGTTTCAAAAGGCCATATTGTGATAATATTAGTAAACAAAATATCCCTCTTATTTCTCCCTTTCACAATTGTAACATGAACGATTGATATAAAGTGTCTATAATAAATTAAAATTGCTTGATTCACACCAAATTCCGCACTGCAGCACTGCACTGCTGGGCAATTTATAATCCACTTGTCGCCTGCTGTGATTTATTGCCAGAAGCCTATACAGTTGTGTTACATTTCATTTGCCCGCGCTCGCATTCTTCAACTGGTCGTATACATTTCTACCACCTGCACGTTTAGTTCGACAAGACCTTGTTCATGGGTATGGCTAAATAAATATGAGAACAAGTTTTTCAAATATTTCAATGCCGAGTTGCTGCTTAGCGACCGAGCCTGGTACATACCTTGAAATTATAGGTTATTCAATTGACTTCGGAAAAACTATAAATACAGGGTGTCCGGTAAGTACCTCCTAATCTCTCGGGAGTGTATAGGGGAGGTCAAAATAAAACTAGTCCTTCCTATAATTTTTTTTCCTAATGTGCCCCCTAACGGAGTTATGGGGGGTCAAAGGGGTACCTAGAAATTAACGTTTAGGGTTATAACTTTGAAACCACCCTGTATATTTTAATAAAATTTTCGTACGTTGTATTACACATGGAGCTCTACGATTTGATGCTAAAATCAACTTTTTGCTATTATCAGGTGTCCAGAAACGGACTGGCCCTATCACAATTTTTCTCAAAATTTTGACAGAAGTAATTTTATCAAACTGAAAATATTATTATTAGATACTCTGAAGGTTTTTCTTTAAAAATGGTACTCTTTATTTATTTCGAAAAAATGAACGGTTTGCGAGATAAATCGGTTTTGAAAAAAATTGGTAACAAATACAACAACAATTAAAATTTATTTTTTTACAATAAAATCATTCCCGCTAGTGCCAGCCTACAGATTCACCATAAACATTTACTGGTGGTGAATTAAGGGAATGAATAATGCCGTTTCTTGTAAAATCAACATCTATGACCAAAATACATCTACAAATTATTATTGCTCTTGTCTCCATGGAGTTCTTTTCTATTGTTTTCGTTGTTAGACCCTGTTGATTTTAAAGTACTTGTCAAAGGCGCGTGACAGAATAAAAATTCAATTTTATTGTGGTATTCGTTTTAAGCCGTTAGAAATAACATTTAAAAATGGAAGAATATTCCTGTGCAGAATATGCTGATATGCACCTAATTTATGGGGAAGCATTATGCAACTCCGTGGAGGCAAGAAGACTTTATGAGGAAAGGTTTCCGGGTCGACATTTGCCGAGTCCAAAAACTTTTGAAAGAGTTGATCGTAGTTTAAGAGAAACAGGTAAAAAAAAATAGTGAAAAACGTTAGTGAAACTAATTTCTTCCGAATCCTTTATTTAGGAAGCTTTTTGCCACGCCGTGGTGGAGCAGGAGCCCCGAGGAGAGTACGAGACCCTCATGTAGAGGAACAAATATTGGAAGACGTTGCTAATAATCCTTCAAATAGCATAAGGAAGCTTGCGGCGCAAAACAATGTTACAAAATGGGCTGTACATGAAACTCTGAAAGAACAATTGCTTTACCCGTACCACATCCAAAAAGTACATGCTATGTCTCCAGATGATTATCCAAAAAGACTTCAATACGCCAATTGGTTTTTACAGCATCATATTCGGAATCATAATTTTGGTACATCTATTTTGTTCACCGATGAAGCAGGTTTTACAAGAGACGGCATAATTAATTCGCATAATCTACATGTCTGGGATGAAGAAAACCCTCACGCTTTAGTTCAAACTCGCTACCAACAAAGGTTTATGGTGAATGTGTGGGCTGGCATTATCGGGAATCATTTGATTGGTCCATTTATTCTGGAGCAAAGACTTAATGGTGCTCTTTATTTGCAATTTTTAGAGGAAAATCTAAATATTTTGTTAGAAGAAGTGCCCCTTCAAATAAGAACTGAAATGTGGTACATGCATGACGGTGCACCACCCCACTTTGATCGTTTAGTACGTCAACATCTGACGAATGTTTTTGGTGATCGATGGATAGGTCGAGGCGGACCTGTATTATGGCCACCTAGGTCGCCCGACCTAAACCCATTAGACTTTTTTCTGTGGGGTCATTTAAAAAATAACGTTTATTCAACACCCGTAAATAGTAGAGAGGAACTTCTGCTGAGGCTAACACAGAACTGTGACCATCTCCGCAATAATCACGGAATATTATTTCAAGTGCACCGGGAAAACATTCGTAGGATTAGAAAGTGCATTGAAGTACGGGGTGCTCATTTTGAACATCTACCGAAGTAACATTTAGGTACCTTTGTTCATTGTTGAATGTTCTTTGTTGCATGTCTTGTAAGTAAGTTATTTTTCAAATGTTATTTTTAATTGGTCACTACTTGCTCATAAAGTATAGCCAACCCGTTCAAAGATTTCTGGACTTGATAAAGTTAAAGAAATTAAATGCATGAAATAATATGTAAAAAAAATAAATTTTAATTGTTGTTGTATTTGTTACCAATTTTTTTCAAAACCGATTTATCTCGCAAACCGTTCATTTTTTCGAAATAAATAAAGAGTACCATTTTTAAAGAAAAACCTTCAGAGTATCTAATAATAATATTTTCAGTTTGATAAAATTACTTCTGTCAAAATTTTGAGAAAAATTGTGATAGGGCCAGTCCGTTTCTGGACACCTGATAATAGCAAAAAGTTGATTTTAGCATCAAATCGTAGAGCTCCATGTGTAATACAACGTACGAAAATTTTATTAAAATATACAGGGTGGTTTCAAAGTTATAACCCTAAACGTTAATTTCTAGGTACCCCTTTGACCCCCCATAACTCCGTTAGGGGGCACATTAGGAAAAAAAATTATAGGAAGGACTAGTTTTATTTTGACCTCCCCTATACACTCCCGAGAGATTAGGAGGTACTTACCGGACACCCTGTATAGGTATATTTTAATTTTTTCATTCCATTTTTCCCACAATTCTTTTATTAGTATAATAAAATGTCCATGTCAAATTATCCTAAACAGTGATATGTAACAACATTACTACCAACTAAAATACAATAAACACTATGAAATAGAAGGTCTATTTCATAGTGCCGTTAATTTAATTACTTCATTACTGTAACTATATTAAGTACCAGATTGTTTTATAATTTTATATGAAATTGTTGCTGTGATGCGTGTTTATTGTAATTTCAATATTTTTTTATCTTCCTATGAGCAGGAGCGGATCCAAGGGAGGGGAGCGATCACCCCCCCCCCAATGGTTCGAAAAAAAATCAAATGTCAAACAGATTATATTAATAAAGATGAAACTTTCTTTTTAAAAACGTCCTTCTTGACTGCATAACCTTTTTTGTTTTTAGTTTTTTAGTAAAATAAATGAATGAAGTTTACCTAAATTAACCGTTTTCGAGAGATAGAACTTTGAACATCTTATAAATTATACAAAAATATTTGTCCGTTAATTTTATAGTCCGTCAAGTTACCTTTGAAAGTTTCTAGTTCCATAACAACGCCACATCAACCTTTTGTCTAATTGTGATTATCTTGACAACATGTATCAAAAATACATTTAGTGTGAATAAAGGATATGGATGGATAGGATATAGTGATAGAAGACGAAGTTGTGACGAAGTAGTGGATATTTTTCATGAATTGTATCCTGATCGTGAACGTATTTTTAAATAAACCGTTTCAAAAACATTGCAGTAACCTCCTTAAAGTGAATTTATAAAAAAAAAAAAATTTCGAGCTTTTCCGTGGGTCCATTTTTTTCGGCTTTTTCCGAATAAATCTCTCACTTCCACGTCCTGTATCTCAAAAGCAAGAGCAACTGTTCATGTAAGAACGAGCATAAGAAAATTCTAATTTTTTAAAGATGAAAATGCTCCTTCATATTTGACACTTAGTGTCTCTGATAAGATAATAACGGTGAATTTTTTTCGTAAAACTGTGTACCATATCGGGTAGAGTTTATCTCCATACAACGATCGCCCATAAAACGGACGATAATAAAAAAACCGGGCCTTCTCTCTATTCCATCGGGCTTAATTAGTGAGGATGAGTCGGTAGAATTTAATCGGAGATTGGGTGTCGCTGGTCGGACACGTGAAGAGGATACCGAAATCCTCTTCTCCGTCTGGATGGGCCCGATGCCTGGGACCTCCCATCGCGGGTTATTTTGGTGTTCCTCGATGGGCGAAAGCGGTCCCCCGCGTCGACGGTAGTTCGGTGTCGCACGGTCCTACGGGGTGTTCCGGAAAACAGGAGGCATGGGCGCCGAGAGCACTTTTTTACAAAGGAGATTTAAAACTTTAATTTCACAAAAAAAAACATTTAAAGGACTGCATTGACCATTTTTGAGGAGGGTTAAAGTGATATGTCACCATCCTAGTTAAAAAAAAAACATCTGAAACAAATTACTAAATTTTAAAAAATTTTTATAGAGTCAACAATATACAGCTTGTAAATAAATAAGTGGTAATTAGGGATGTGATTTCTCTTCGAAAATTAAAGGAATATACAGGGTGATTCAGAACTTATCCAAAAAAAAATTCTGGATGTACAGGGAACCCTTACAAATACAATTTTGTAAAGAAGAAATCAAAAAGGACAGTTCGAAAATGATTTAAAAATACACTTCTGCACGGCACTGGAAACTGGTCCTCTGTAAAACCTGACTTCGCACAATGCGACCGGCATGGCGGTGTGATAAAAACGGACAAAAACTTTCGCAAGGAAAGAAATATGTAAATAGAATTTTATCGCATCTATTTTATATCGGCAAATTAAACTGCTTTGCCTTTATTAATTAATAAAATTTATTTGTGTTTTTAAATAATAAAATCATTTGACATACCCGATGTTACAACAATTGTTCAAAATTGTATCCACCAATGTGTAAACACATTTGGGTCCGTTGTACTCAGTTTCTACGAACTAACACAAATGTTGTCTTGTTTCACCATAACACAAATGCTTCATCATAAATTAAAACGATATCCATCAACTCCGAGTACACGCAAACCATTTTTGACACTAACTACCCATTTTTGACACTAGCTACTAAAAGCCTATTGTACACAACAGATAACAGGTAAATATCGCAACTACGATTGCAAAATCCGAATTCAGTATTCGGAGTCGCTGAGGCCGCGTGGCGACTGACGCTAGAGACTACAGTTGTCCAGCTACGTAGTGGTTGAATGTACTATAACTTCAATATTTTTTTTCTCGGAAACTATAACGATTTTACAAAAAATTTTTTTACGATATTGATTCCATTTCTCATGCTGCATCTATTCCCAAATTTTTTTTGGATAAGTTGTGAATCACCCTGTATACTGTGGATATACAGGGTGTCCGGACATTTCACCGACAACGTTTGACTGCATATTCATGACGATAAATAAATATAATATATGAAAAAAAGGTAAATAAAAACTTTTTGGTTTTTGAGTTACAGGCCTTCAAAGTTGTCAAAAATAAAACTAATTTTTTAATAACTTCATAACCCTTTTACCGATCGCATTAAAATTTTTCACATTATTTTGGACTATTATGACGTATTATTTCATAAAGGTTTAGGCAAATCGATATACTGGGTGATAGTTTTACAGTGGTCGTATTTTTTTTTTAAACAAGCAACAACATTGAAGAGGTCTTTTTATTTAAAAAAAATATTGTCTAGAGAAAATCGCCTACAGAAAGCCATTTTTGAGAAAAATGGCATTATTTGCAGGTCTGTATGTTTCGGTTTGCGTAGCAGTGTCACTGATTTAAAACTTTGAGGCGATGAAAACAAGATGTTAATTGCTGTGGCTATCAGGTAATGCCATTATTGTCTTATTTCTTTAAGATTCTCATCACTACAAAAAAAAATGTGCAGACACCCTGTAGGACCCTTTGTACATGGAGACAAAAATTTAGTTTCTATTTTTTCTTGAGATATAGGCAGAGGTAGAAAAATTAACATTTGTTGGGTAACTTTTTGATTGTCCTCATGAATTGCGAGTGTCACACTACAAATAATTCCTTGCGGCGGCGGCGGCGTAACTTTTTTCTGTCGCCACTGTGGTAATTGAAAATCTGTTGTAGATGGTTTGATTTATTTGAAACAAATTGCATCTCTTCCATTTTTTTTTTTCATAAATGATAGCTTTTAAGTAAAAAAATAAATTATGTTCTGATACATATCCTGATTTGCATTTGGTTGAAAATTAATATGTAAGTGCTTTTCATGCAAATTTGAATCAATTATTTAATATACAGACTACTAATACCTAATCTCGTACCTAATTGACCAATATACATTTCGTTTATAGTATTTTTAAGAGTAATTCCTTGGAAGCATTGTGATTTTGCGGTGAAATGTATCCTCAACGTCATCACACCTGTTTGCGTGCCTTTTTGAGACACTGCGTGATACTGGATCTTTCGAGAAAGGAACTTATTTTTGCGGTAGCTGCTGTGGAAGAAGCAGTACTGAATAGATTGATGAAGAACCGGAACACCAGCACTAGAAAAATTCTTCTGCCACGCGACAATAAGGGCCTTTTTAAAAGAACAACTTTCATATCCCTTTCGCATATAACGAGTCCAGGTTCTTTTACTGTTAGATATCCAGCAACGTTTTGCCCTGCTACATTCTGGGATTCTGGGAAAAATTGGTCAAAATCCTTTTTTATCAAATGTTGTTTATATACGAAGCCAATGTTTCAAGATTAACCATTGTAACTACAAGTGGTCAAAACAAAACTCACGTCTTAGTTAAAATTCATCATGAAGAACAATATTCTCTGAATGTGTGGATTGGAAATTTTGAAGATCGCTTAAGTAATTGGCTCACAATTTCTGAAACCAAAATAAAAAAGACATACACTCACTGTCTAGAAGTACCCTGCTTCTAATATTTGACGATGGTTGGTCACGCAAAATTGAACCACCTCACCCTCTAACTATTTTAGTTATGTTTGGAGATAAAATGTACGTTGAAAAACAATTGATCATCGTGCTGCAATGATAAAGACTTCAAATTGATTTTTTGTTAAACAAAACATCTCATATTTTTTTTAATACGAGGTCTGTTCAGAAAATAACCGAACTATTTGAATTACGCACTAATGGAGATATAAGTATCTCGATCCAATGTTAAAGAGTTGCTCACTGTTTTTCGACTTTAATAGAATTGTACATTTGAATTCTTGGTGAAACAGTGAACCGTGTGTACTATTAATAGGCTATTGATTATAGGATTTTAAAAGAAACTATGACATTCAAGATATTTAATTACATGAATCGTTCAAATGGTCATTTTAGATGAAAAAACCACGGAGTGCTATTAGATTAGAGGGTGGAAATTGGAGATAGGGGTGAAAATGTACCCCTTTCAGTTTTTTAAATGTAGCTCGAAAACGAAGCAAAATTTCGGTATAGTTCATAGGAAAACTTATTTAGAGAATTGAATTGACTTATTTAAAAAATATAAAAGGAAGATTTTATGCAAATAATCGTTAACCATTTAAAAAAAAAACAAAAAATTAGTTTTTTTATTTTTTTTTACTTTTTTGCTTCTAGGTTTTTTTTGAGTAAAGATAGATATATACATTGCTTCATAAAAAAAGTAGATAAAATTTCCTTCAAAACAAGAGGTTGTAAAGTATTTTTGGATATAAATTGACTGATATATGGCCGTTCAAACTTAGCCAATTTTCGTCGCGTTTACTCTTACCTATATGTTTTAATTTTCATTTTTTGCAAAAAAGGAAGGAAATAAGCCGTTCAAGGATTTTTATCACATGACTTGTTCGAAGGGTCATTAAAAATGAAAAAACCGCGGGGTGCTATTAAATTAGAGGGTTGAAATTGAAGATAGGGGTGAAAATGCATTTTTGCAATTTTTTATATATAGCACGAAAACTAAGCAAAATTTCGGTATGGTTCATAAGAAAAATTTTGTAGAGAATTGAATTTTCCATCAAAATGGTTTATTTAAAAAATTTAAAAGAGAAATTTTATGCAAAAAATTAAAATTGTTTATTAACGATTACACATAAACATAATTCTCGCCATAATTTGTTAGAAAAGAACCTACCTAAAAAATTTGATTTATAGCGTGTCCTTTTGATGTACAGGGTATATCATTTTAAAAAATCAAATTTAAATCTGTATTAAATTTACAACACAATATTCAACGGTTTTGGCAATAATCATTAAAAACATTTACCTAAATACTTTCCTACACCTTTTATTCCTGCAATTTTTCTGTACCTTCAAGCATAGCAATAGGAACTGACATTTTTGTGTGACCACTCTCTAGGTGTCAGAACTCAGCATTTTATTCACATCTTTGGATAGACCGTTGCAAACCTGTTTTGACTTCCTCGAACACCTGATTTAGATCCTATAGATTTTGTAATATCGGCCATTTAAAAGTTTCAACGTACAAAACACATTTGCAAGATACTGAAGAATTGAGAAACCGCATTATTGATGCGTGTGCGATAATTCAAGTTTCTCCAGGAATTTTTAACCGGATACGTGTTTATTATTATGAGATTTATGGTTTCCCGTTTCCAATTAAGGCTTTCTTCAATTGATTATCGTTCCTGGTAATGTCTATTGTATATCTTCGCATAAAAAGATGAAGAATATAAAAAAATTAAGATTAGTTAATCTCGATTAGAGTTTCTTATATTTCTGTTTTACTTCGGTTGGTGTTTTTAATATAATACTGTCTTGAGAAATCAGCTAATTGCTGTTAATAATTGAAACTTGCATATGATATTAAAAAAAATGATTTTTATCTTGAATCAGCTGAATTTCATTTTATTATGAATTCTCACGTATTCCTTCACTGTCTTGCCTGACCAGGCAGCATTTTCCTAAGAGAAAGTATATAATCCCCGCGTAACCAGTCAAATAAAGGACAGGCCACACGATCCCCATTCGAATAAAGTACCGACCACACTATCGCGGTTTTCCAAAGTCCGTTCCCGACCCCCCCAACCTCCAACGTCATTGGCCCTGTTAATCGGATAATCGGTCCCGAAACCAATTAGCCCCTTTCCCCTAGAAGAGGCATAAATAAAACATTATTCGCCGTTAAGGGCATTACGTTGGGCAATCTGTTCGTGCCGCTGAGGGCAGCCCCGGATCATTTAAATGGCCCCAGACGTGTCGAGCCGATCGTCCGCTAGAGAAAGAGAGAGATAGGCAGTCGACGGAGACGGCTAACGAAAGGGAGGGGGCTCCTCTTCTGTACGAGTGTGTGTTTACGCACTTGTACAGGGTGGACGAAGGAAACTGAGCGTCGTTTTCCTGGGAAGTGTTTGAAGTGACGGAGAGAAGTGATGTAGAACTACGGAGGGGAGAGACATTGGCTTCACTGATGGATTGTCTTGGTAGAAAACTGCCTTTATTTATAGAAAGCAAAGGTCACGTGGTCATCATCATTAAAATTCTTGATAGCAAGACACATAGTGAGAGGATATTTGCCATTTTTGGTGTATTTCATATTGAATTATATCGAAAATACTCTGTGTTGTACCCTAAATTTACCAGAAATTATAAATTTTTCATTACATAAGTATGTTAATGTTAAATTGTAGCAATCAATTAGTTGGTATTGACGCATTGGAAAGATTTTACGGAACACTGTTTCAGACCCTCAGAAACTTATTGAAATTTTTTAATCGGTTGCCTCTGTTAGCACCGATACTACATCGAATAATTCTTGCAACTTTGGAGCTTCAGGCAAGATATAAAGGGTGTTTCTGAAATAAGTACGTTCCTTGAAAAGGGCACGAAAATAATCAACTGTTATTAAGCAACTGATGGTCATTACGTTTTAAAAAAAAATCACATAAAGTTTAAACAAATTGAAAACCGTCCCAGATATTGCAGCCAGGTGTATCTTTGATATCGAAGTTGCCGCGCGCCGCAGTGCAAAGGCGCTGATGGTGGATTTAACAGTTTAAATTTAAAGGAATAAACGAATTACTTACCAATAGACGATATGCTCTACAAAAATCGTTCAAACTTGTTTCCATGTGCTAATAAACATAAACAGTCAAAATTCTGTCACAAAAACACCACACCACACATTCACTGACCGTTGCTGGGAACCGAAATGACGTGAGGATGCATCACACCAATAGTGAATGTTGTGAAAATTTAGTATACCGTCTCCAGTAAAACAAGATTCATCCGTAAAAAGCACCTTGCACTGGCAAAATTCCACATGGGGCTGGAAATCATTGTTATTTAATTCCTGAAATCTTTGTACATGATAGGAGTGTAATAATTATTCTCGTAGTACACGCCACACGTTAAATACATCCACTTCTCGGTCAATGTCGCGAGTACTGCGCCTCGGATCTTCCTCAGCGAGGTTTATGATGTTTTCTCCGTTGTCGAAGACACGTTGCAACCTTCATAATATGTCAGGTGGACATTCCCGGTATCCCGTAACCTTTGAACTGCCTTTTGCACTTTCCTACTGTTAAGTTGGCGTCTGTTACGGTAATGGACCGCACACAAACGACACGTCTCATTTAAATTGTACTGACATTCTCAGTACATTGACACCATATCTGCTAGTTCTTGATCCGTAAATATTTTATACGCCTGATAAGTAATACTGCAACACGCAACGCACGCGCACAAGATGCACAAGGGTTGGCTTACATTTATGGTAAATTTTCTTCGTTAATTTTCTCGAAAGCATAAGGTTTTAAACCATCAGTTGCTTAATAAAAGTTGCTCATTTTCCCGCCCTTTATCACTCTTTTCAAGAAACGCACTTATTTCAGAAACACCCTGTATAACAAACGATTAGTTTCTCAGTTTGCAATTTTCGAATAAATAAAATAATGGTTTGGTTTGGTATGACTAATATTTGACTTTAAAGAACCATCTTTGATCCCATGAGTCAAAAGACGATGGGAAAAATGTATTTTTTGATGTTCTATCAGTTCTTGACTTTGTGGGACCTTTATCTGAAACATCCTGTATAATTGGTATATGTATTGAGGGGCGTGGTCATTTCCAGTGGTTTGATTGGTCGATTTTGACGACATTTGTGACGTAGTAAGTCAGGGTTTGTTACCTCACATTGCGGAATATCTTAAAAAAATTGTTAGTTACATTTCTGATGATTATAATGAATCCGTGTTTATACTACTAAAGTTTTGATCTATAAGTGAAGTTTTCACATTCACAAATTCATCAGAGCGGCCTTGATAGTGAAAAATTAAAAGGCTTTTATCTAAAACAACCAGTGCCAGAAATGTTGAAAATGAAGGATACTAGAACAAGTTTACCGATCTAATATCGTTTAGTTTAGGTATCCTGTTTTTTTTTAAGATGATATCGGTAAAAGTCTTTATTTTTGAGTGATTTACAATAAATTGTATGCTTACGTAATATTTTGTTTGGTAAAAAAGCTCTTTTACGTATTATTAGCGTTGTCAGAATTGAGCCGCGAGACATAGGCGTACGCATTATTTATTAAAAAGCAACAAATTAAATTGTTATACACCACCATAAACACCAACGGATAGGCATTAATAACGCAACATTCGCACGATTACAAAGACAACAGTATACTAATGTGACGTGAACGTGAAAAGCATTACGAGGCAGTGGCTCTCGCATGTCTCGGTTGACTCGGTTAGCACGCCATTGAATTGTGGCTCTCTCAGTGGCGGCTCGTGACATTGAGAATAGGTGAAGCACATTCATTGAAATAGAAAAAAAAGTGCCGCAGGCGAAAATCTTCAAATTTTCCAGGTCAAACGGCTTTAAATGAATCTAGAAATTTTTAGTTGCATTTGCAATGTGACCGAAAAACTGACGATCGTGACAAGGATTTTCATTTAGATTTTATAAAAAATAGAAATATTAGTTCGGCTTGTGGACTTCTGCGAACATTAACGCACACCGTACATTCTTGTATGTTCCAAAGAAGCTTTGTGCTTAATACAGCCACGCGTGAGTTTCCCAAAATTGTTAAATCCCTTCTTATTCCACACGCCCGACTTTACACCCACAATTAAATACAGCATACAGAAAAGTTTTTTTTAAATGAACACTTCTACACAATCACTTATACTCCGAATACCATTCATTCCGAAACTTTCGAACGTACACGTTGTCTTTTGACTTCCCCTTTTTTCCATATCGAGAGAATAAGGCATAGTTCCCTCGCAATTAAAAAAATCCTTTGTCCTCAATTTTCCATGTGGAAAATGGCGTTTCCAATAAAATACATACTGGATCGTACATAGGAAACATTTCTACAATTATTATACAAAACAAATATTAACTAAGAACCGTTATAATCGTGTTCTAGGCGACGCGTATCGTATAAAGTATAAACTCATGACTAAATAAATTATTCATATGTATAAACTGTTTAAAGGCAGGACGATGACAATGCTGCTTCAATATCCGCGTCACTCGTTTCTCCACGCCGTAGTTTACTCCCGTATTGGCCGCCTCGTTTCTATGACAACCGCCGTAAACAACGCTTCGATCTGCGTTACTTGCGTATACTATACGTTGTATGGTACGAGGTTGATGTTCGCGCTCAACGAAGGCTATTGTGTTTATTTCTGCATATTAAACAATTAAACACAATACATTTTCAATATAGAAGTATACCTAAATTATAAAATTTATATAAAATTCAAAATAATTTTAAATTGCACACCTAAACGGAAATTTTAGGTGAAGCGGTGTGTCACTTGCGTCACCTGACGAGCCGCCACTGGGCTCTCTCTGACAGCCTTACATATTAAGTTGTTTTTGCTTATAATAAAAAAAATATCTTTATCATATTCCATTGAGAGAACGGAATACTTTTTTTTTTAATCAAAAAGACGGACAGAGTTTTAATATTTTTTTATTTATCAGAATTGGTGGAACCTCGGTGGAAACTTATGAATTTCTCCGAATTTTTATTATTGAACTTCGCAGTGAACCACTTTTTGTAGCCTTCCTTTTCCTTATAACATTATTTCACTTTTAACTCACATTTTTATAGAAGTTCGTGTTTTTGTGGAAACAATGTCATACAACAGAAAAAAGTTTTCACTACAATAATTTACGAACTGATGAAAACGTCATTTCTGCATTAAGTAAGTAGTGCCAGTGACAAAAATAAAATAAAATTATGGGCAGTTTTTGATTAAAAATAGCCTTGAATCGGTTATTTCCAACTGGAAACTGGTAATGTCGCAATCAGAGCTCTGAGGCTTTTTAACAGTGTATCATCCGGTTTCGCGCGTCCACCCTGTACACCACACCAAGCCTACATTTTCAGAAAGCGCAGTACACACTCCCTAAACCACCCCGTGGACATCCAATATCCGCCCGGGCGTAAGAGAGAGCGATGCACCCTCCGCCTCGCCGCAGACAAGGAGGGAAGGGGCGCGCGAGAGGGGGCTAGACAATGGTTAAAAGTCGGAAAAAGACGGGCCTGGATGCCCGGAGGGGGGGCGTCGGCGAGGGGGGCGGAAAAAATTCGTGGAAATCGGGAATCCGGACCCGTTTCGCCTCGAAAGTGCCGAAAGTAATGACGATGTAGTTGCGGCAGGGGTGAGAGGCCGGTGTCGGCGGGAAGTGAATGAATTTCGGCGAGCGTAAAGGCGCTTAGTGCGGTCTAGTGTGGAGGGAGGGGGTTGATGTGATGGCAACAGTAGATAATGATGGAATAAGTATGTATTATTTTTGCAGGGTGTTTCGTTAATAACGGGCATGGCTTAGTGGGAGTTTACTAATATGCCTTAATCAGCAACTAGCATATATTTTTTTAAATGTCTAGAAATGTATAATCACGTAGCGAAAATATTAGGAATCTCTTACAATTAGAGGTTGTTAATTAATAACACCGGCACTCAAAAAAAGTGGTCTGTACCTTTGATTTGACCCCCCAAAATTTTGAGCATTTGGCAAAAAATAGTGAACAATCGCCGCCGCAAAAAAATTCGAAAAAAATTGTTCTGAACTTGATCAGGTGTTTTTTTTAATATATATTTTGATATGCTGAATCCAAATCGGAAGTCTTTTAAGCCGCCCCCCTTCGATATTTTGCAAAAATCGCAAAACAATGTGAAATATCATCAAAGATAGTCGATAATCACAAAAAATCAACGCAAAAGATTTTTTTTTTTACCTTTATCAAGTATGTTTCTTATGTATTATGTTACGCTGAATTCGAGTCTGAATTCTATTAGCTGTTTCCCCCCACATATTTTGGAAAGAATTTGAATGTAAAGTCTGTTGAGCCTCATTGCCCAAATATCGTAAAATATCGCAAAAAATGGAAATCGTAAATACCAAAAAATCTTGAATAAATGTCATGGATATGAATTATTTCCAAATAAATTCGACTGACTCGAACCGGGCTTTCTTTGACTTACTCTTACTCTCTTACACTTTTCTTCTCTTATAGCGAACTCTTTTCTCTTCGAATGACCTATGCAGTGAGTTTCTCGTTCTCTTCTGTCTATTGTGATTCGGTTCTCTCTTTAGTGTCCAACAGAAATCTGCCATCATCTTCCTTGGTATCGATTCTCCATTTCTTCCATCTCTTGATGCAATCTTTCGCCTTGTCCTTCACTGTAGTCTCCAAGGTTTTGAGGAAATCAGTCAAAGTGAGAGTGTAGGAAGTGAAATTTAAGATTCATCAAGCAACCTATAGTTCTTTTCATACTTAAAGTAGACATAAAAAATGTCAAAGCCTGTCGGTAAGTGCGATAGGGGAAGAGTAGGGCAACACAATTTTTAAATGTCCATAGAAAATAAATGTTTTAACAGCTAATTACATATCTTGTCAGGTTAACAATTTAACATTCGTTCATGCACATACGCGAAAACTAGTTACATTTAAATTTCTTATGTTACTTGCTTTACCATGCCATGTCAAGAATTTTAGATATTCTTGGGATCTTGAGCCACAGTAAACAAAATTAAACAACATAACCTAAACTTACAAAATATTTTTGTTATTACATACGCAGGACATTCTGCAACGATGAATGTGATAAATAACAGTGATTATCAGTGGCGGTTTTACCATGAGAGCTGCGGAGCTGCAGAACACATAAAATTTTATGTATTTAATCATATTAAATATCAACAAAATATTTAAAGAATTCAAATGTACTCGCGCTAAAATAAATCTGGGAGCTTATATTATAATAATAATTACGACTAGGGTTGCCAGATCTATTTCATGACAGACCCGGAGAAATTGATGTCCAAAAAAAAAAAAGGTCTTTAGGAAATTTTGAAGTCAAATCGTTTACGAGTAAATCGATCTCAAAAAAAAGGTCTACAGCAGCTCAATGGACAAATTGATGTCTAAAAAAAAAAAAATCAGATCTCTCAGGAAAATAAATTTCGGGGGTAGGACGTCTTAACCCGGAGAAATGACATATTAACCCGGAGCCCGGAGATGTACCATCAAAACCCGAAGACTCCGGGTCAAACCCGGAGACCTGGCAAACCTAATTACGACGCGAGCTACGCCCTTTAATATATGCAACCTCATATACAAAATGTGTGCACAGCGAACGATTAGATGAGCCCTTTGTTTTTATTGGCTAATCAGGCACATGACCCATTACACGCGTATATGGAGTTATGTGTCTGTAACAACGACAGCCACAGTTGCAGTAAATGCAGTAATATTTCGTTCGTGGTATGTGGTGGTTTATTTCTGCGAGCGGCACGTGTGAATGTTTTTATTTAGGCGTCTACGGATATTATAATTATTAAAATGAATAGCGTTTCGTTTTTACAAAAAACTTTAGTTGTTTCTCTGCCTTATGAGGATAAACTAAAAATAAAAGAATTAGGTGGGCCAACACCACAAATAAATATTGAAGTTAGTGGAACAAGCCGAAGTAAAAGTTATAAAAGACAATTTAACAATAATGTATACACAAAAGCAGAGTGGGTGTGCGGGTGTGATATCAAAAATACACTGTTTTGGTTTATGTGCTTACTTTTCGATGGGGATAAAGCATGGACAATATACAGTGAAAGATTTAAGTCATTTAAGTCATTAGGTAAAATAAACATAAGAAGTCAGTTAGATTCTGGCTATTGTGATAATATACGGAAACACAATGAACAGGTAACGAAAAATCGTTATGTATTATCTAAAGATAGATTGCAAAAAATTTTGCGGAGCTTTCGAATTAGCACTTCGCGGACACGACGAGACAGAAAATTCGGACAACCCTGATGTGTTTCGTGGACTCATAAATTTTAGTGCAAATCTTGACGACATATTAAAAGAACATCCTAGCCACATGGGTATGACCGGGATTTTCTGTGATTGTACCGGGCATTAGCTGTAGGGTCCCGAATTTCGGATTTGCACTTATAATCTCCCGGAATATAATATAATGTACATATATATAAAAAAAGATAAAGAAAAAATCATAACACGGAGAGGAAAACTTCACAAACGATTTTTTTTATAAAAAATATTCAATAATTTAATAAAATATATGTATGTAGTTTATTCCAATTTATTTATATCGTCAGTAGGTAATTCATGAATAGATATTTCAAAAAGGTATCAATTTCAAAAATCGTTCATGTGAAAATCTGCATTTTTGTATAAATCGATTGCTCCGAGGGGCGATCCGCTAAGGAAAAAACGTACGATTACAAAATTTCTGAAATCTCTTGTAATGTATCTGCAGATTTCAATATCGATTAAAAAAAATTACAAATTTCATATAAATAATCAATATTACAATATCTTTCAACCGATTACAAAACATTTCAGGAGATTTCAATGATTATTTAAGATTTCAATAGGATTATTCGAAATTAAAAGAAGATTTCAAAATTTCTTAATAATATTTCAAGGAATACGGGAAGATTACAATAAGTTTTGAATGTCCATTTGAACAAAAATAATTGAATTAACTTCAACTGTCATTCATTTCATTCATTAACAGTAGTGCTTTGATTAAGAATTTCCAGTATCATTTTTACGCAAAAATTGTAACATTCTGATTAAGTTTTTGTTCGAATGAACGTTAAAAACTTTTTGTCATGACAAAAATGATAACGCCATTTTGAAAGTAGGTAAGTATATATTTTTATTGAAAGATAAAAATATAATAATCCAATAAACTAATAAAAATAAAAAAATAGAAGTAACATAAAATAAACATTTTCCCAAAAAATAAATAATAAGAAATATTTTAAGCTTTTATTAACACTTGTATTTAATACTTTACCTGTATACAGTGTATTTAAAAAAGACGCGGCAATATTTAAGGGGGCGATTGCCCAGATCATTTTATAAAAAAAAGTTCCTATAAACATACGTCCGCAAACGCTTCGTTACCGATCTACAGAATGTTGAAATTTCATTAAAAAAACAGTAAAAATTAAATTTCTCCAAAACCTCTTGATATTATAATGAAATTTTAGGCCTGTCAATAGCTATGGCAGACGCGTACTTTGCAATACAAAACGATTTTTTAGTCTTACCAGTGACTAGCTATTTTTAATGAAAAAAATAGGACCCCGCTGGTTTTTCTAAAAATATAATTTTTTAATTCCTTGTTCAATTATGAAGAAGAAAGCTTTCCTCAGATTATACGCACCGTACGTCACACCGTTATTGAGTAAAAAAATAAAAAACATTTTATTGCGCACCTAAACCCAATGTTGTTTTAATTGAGAAATTTAAATTATTGAACAAAGAAATTCAAATTATCAAATTTGATTGATTTTTGAAATGTGGTACATACTGTTGTTTGTAGTAGGTAATAATAAGGGGCTGCGTTTTAGAGAAATTTAATTTTTACTGTTTTTTAATGAAATTTCACATTCTGTAGATCGGTAACGAAGCGTTTGCGGACCTATGTTTATAGGACTTTTTTTATAAACTGACCTGAGCAATCACTCCCTTAAATATTGCCGCGTCTTTTTTAAACACACTGTATACAAGTAAAGTATTAAATGCAAGTATTAATAAAAGCTTAATATATTTTTTATTTATTAGTTTTTGGGAAAATACTTACCTACTTTCAAAATAGCATTATCATTTTTGTCATGACAAAATGTTTTTAACGTTCATTCGAACAAAAAACTTAATCAGAATGTTACAATTTTTGCCCAAAAAATGCCTGATACTGGAAATTCTTAATCAAAGTACTACTGTTAATGAATGAAATGAATGACATTTGAAGTTAATTCAATTATTTTTGTTCAAATGGACATTCAAAACTTATTGTAATCTTCCCGTATTCCTTGAAACCTTATTAAGAAATTTTGAAATATTCTTTTAATTTCTAATAATCCTATTGAAATCTTAAGTAATCATTGAAATCTACTAAAATAACTCTGAAATCTCCTGAAATGTGTTGTAATCTTGATTATTTATATGAAATTTGTAATATTTTTTGAATTGATATTGAAATCTGCAGATACATTACAAGAGATTTCAGAAATTTTGTAATCTTCGTCTGTTTTTTCCTTGGCGGATTGCCCTTCGGAACACACCAATCGCACCATATAGGTTTCTGTCGAGGTTTCTGTGGCATTCTTTGGAAAATTCATTAGCTGATTACATAGATTACAGCGAGGATTACAGATAAGATTACGTAAATTACAGATAGATTACATAGATTACAGATAAGATTACGTAGATTACATAAAGATTCCAGGGCAAACGTACGAAGATTACATCAGCGGATCGCCCCTCGGATTGCTCCTTGAAATTCAGAAGTGCCAGGAAAACGCGTGACCTTGTTTAAAATTTTGGCGCCATTTAGAGACTCCGGGCACTTAATATTGCGGAATTCAATTCAACAAATGTAACAACCCTAAGCAGAACACATTCAATCAATGTTCCGCCACTGGTGATTATCATTATGTTATTTATTGTCAATAGCGTAGAAGATTGTTAATCGCTTGGTGTTTTATAGGGAAAACAAAGAGTCAGAAAAGATCTTGTGCCGTGAGAGTGTTAATTTGAAAAAAGGAAAGTTCAGAGGTCTATTTTTTGAAAGTACTTTTCAAGTTTTCACTTTTCATTTTACAAAATGTATAAGAGCGAAGAATAATTCTCTCATAAAAAAATGTATTTTACATAAATGTTATGCATTCAAAATTCACTTTGATTCGAGGCTTTCCGTATACGCTTCTCTTTAGATGAGGTTCCGTCTCTTGAACTTGGGAATTGTAGACTCGAAGGAGGTCTAACGAAAGAGGTCTATTATGTTATTTTTTCGATCTTGACATTGTGAAAGTAAAAACACATAGCACAGGTCTTTCGTATAATTGCATATTTTATTATGGTCGCAGGAAAAGGGGATTAAAAAAATGGCGGCAAAAGTCGAGAGTTGCTTGATTATCATATATTTTACACAAATAACTATTATATAGAGGGCGTAAATAAATAAGTTCGAAAAAATTCAGGAGGTGATTCCTTGTGGAAAAATAAGGTATTTATATAGAGACATTTTCTGCTATCGAGAAGACATTCAGTAAACAATTTGTTGATTTTCCCCTACGGTTGTAAGGGGTAGAAAAAGCCATCCCTAAGACTTGTTTCATACGTAAGTTTTTTCTTATTAGTATCTTACCATTTAAAAATTCATTTCAAATACCCTGATTCATTCTAAACAAAAAAGGTCTCTTCTAATTTTTTCGTAAAATGAACGATATCTGAGCAAAAAATGTATTTAAAATCAATTACATGGCATGATTGGCATGGGGTAGAAATTTTATCGAACTGTATTTTATCGAACTGTAATTTATCTGACGTTTTGTGATGGCACTTAATTGTTGCTAGTAAGGTTCAGTTATTGTTATTTGCTGATACATTTAGTATAATTTCTATTAGTTTTTAATAATTTATAAAAGTTTGTTTTTTCACACACCTATTTAATAAAATTATTGAATTAATTATAAGAATTAAGTTGCCATTACAAAATGTCAACGTGACAGTCGCCGCGTACTAGATAAATTAATTACAGTTCGATAAAATTTCTAAAAAAAATTTAAAACTAAGTACATATTTGGCACCCTTTTTAAGCTGTTGCATCTTCACAGGGATATTCACATGACATTTTGTTATATGAAAGACCCACCTCATTTTTCTACAGGGAATCCCCCCCCCCAATTTTTTGCATTATTTACGCCATGTATATTATTTCAATTAATATACATAATCCAAAAACAATAACATACACATTCGTTTAAACATGTAGTAAGTATGGCCTTTTGAATGAAACAACTAAACTGACTTTTTCGTTTGCTGTTTAGTTTTCATGGTATATCGATTAGTAGGTCACTCTCTGCCATTTGCAACACATTGAAATGCAATCACTGAATAGCAGTGACCATTTGAGATGTGACACACTTTGTATGCTCTATATCACCCATACTAGGATCATTTTGATTCAAAATAAAGTTTGCATTTCCAAAATAATAAAAATAATTTTTTAAATAATTTACGTTTGTTATTGCGCCGGTGAGAGAAAACAAGAACGAAATAAATACTCCAACTTCGACTTCAACAAATCACTCACATCAAACGGCATGTGAGAAATACGCCCTGTCCGATCTAAGTGTGCCGTGGAAAGCTCGCCGTCCGCCCTCCCCGCTGCCGTCCCCGATGCGATTTTCACGCTCCTTCTGCCCGTTCCTCAACACAACATCGATATCACTATATAGACGGGGCCTCGTCTGAATCTTTCAGAAGGACCCCAGAAGGGCGATCAAGCCTCCCGTCGTATTCTTTCCGGATGAAAAATGCTCCAAGATCTCCGCTTATGTTTTATTTATGTACAAATTTCGGCGTATAACTTCTGTAATGTGGGTATGCGTAGGCAGCCAGCACTACATCAGAATAGAAATTAGTTGAGGTGGTCGGTTGCCCGCTCACGAACAGAAAAAAGAAAACGCTAAATAACTTTTTAGTTCCTCTAAAAGCGCATTTAGACAAGACGAAAACCTCGCATTCGTGGGAGAAATTTTCCGACTCGATTTTTTTGCATATACAGATTCGTGAGATGTTCCTTAACATGAATCAAGATGATGCCGGGCGGGAAATCTGGTGCCCATTTGTTTAAACAATCTTTTTTTAAACAAATTGTAAAAATTGGTTTTTTCACTTCGAAAATTTTTTTTTTAGGTTTTTTGGCACATTATAAACAATTTAAGTTGCTAAAAATGCGAAAATGACGATGCCGGTTTCCGGGTTAAAAATTGTTATTTTTGATGTTGCCAGGTACCTAAATTAAAGTTTAAACATCCCCCTACAAGGTGCTGAAGAGTTTTTGGGATTCTCATTATTTTAAAGCATTGTTTTTTATTGTGAATAATGCTCTATGAGCCACGCGCGCATCTAATACGTAAATTTATTACCAAAGATCCATTACCCAAAGACTTAGTTAAACAATGTAAACGTACAAAACACTGTAAGACTAAAGCTTGTTCTTGTAGGAAAAACTATGTCACTTGTGTACCTTTATGTGGTTGTAACATAGAACAGTGTGAGAATTCTTATGATTGAATAATAAATTTTTAATAAAAATCAAATGTATTTTCCGCCTTGTCTAATTAAAAACCCCGCACTTGTAGTGTTGATGAAATCCATAAAATCTGACGTGTGATGCTTTAGATTGCTTTAAATACATCGACATCTTCAAAAACCCATGGACGTAAAGCAGGGATGCACAGACTTATAGGGAACAGGGGCCACTCGGGAAAAATATAAGCCAAGGACGGGCCACTACAAACAATATTTATTAACACAACTTTTTTTATTTTTAAATAGTATGAAATACAATGATAAAAATAAAATAACCTTCAAAAATGTTTGTTGTAATAATTATGTAATCATTACAATGTAATATTTCATGTTTTATTATTTTGATGCATGACATTGCATTGAACTAACAAGTTTTTTTATATTTGGCTCCACATTACTTGTAGCCACACATATAATTGCTTCCAAATTTTCATTTTCCAGACGGTTTCGGTTTTTCGTTTTGTTAAGTTTCATCACTGAAAACGTTTGTTCACAAATATACGTCGATCCAAATAAGCTTGCGCATTTGAATGCATTTATTCGCAACTCTTTATAAGCGTTTTTATCAACGCAACGGTAGAAGTTGAGTAAATTACCTTCATTAAATTTGTTTCTTAAATTATCATCATTTTGCATGTCTATTAATTCCAGCTGCATTAATTCCGGCGCATTTTCGGGTGAAATGTTGAAAGGATTGCTGAAAATGTGCAATAGCGGTTTAACTTTTTTGAAGTCTACAAAACGATTTTCAAAAGCTTGTATCAAAATATCAATTTTTTCAACATGAGCGAAATTGACGTCAGTTTTATTGAACTTCTCCATAATTTTTTTGTAGTTCGGAAAATGGCCGTAATTGGCTGAATTGATTTGTGTCCTGAAAAGACTCAATTTGCATTGAAAGGACGAAACATGAGAGTATAGCTGCGAAATCAATTGATCTTTGCCTTGGAGTCGCGTATTTAAGACATTCAAGTGATTTGTGATATCTACAAGAAACGCTAAGTCACACAGCCAATCAGGGTTGTGGAGTTCGGGGACGTCGTTTTTCTTTTCCGCCAGAAATAGTTGGATTTCTTCAATCAAGTTAAGAAATCGCTGTAGTGTCAACCCACGACTTAGCCACCTTACTTCAGTGTAAAACAGATCACCATATTCGCTTTCAATATCCTCGAGAAATTGTTTGAATTGTCGGTGATTGAGACCTCGTGATTTTATAAAGTTTACGGTAGGTACTACAACTTTCATAACATTTTCAAATCCCAATAATTTTGAACAGAGGGCCTCTTGATGTATAATACAATGAAACTGCATTAATTCCTTGGTATTTATGTTTTTAGTTTGTAAATATGTTTTTAACAGAGTTACTATCCCAGATGTACTTCCAACCATTGAAGGTGCTCCGTCAGTTGTAATTCCAGATATTTTCGTTAAATCCAAATCCATTATAGAACATTTTTCTAGAAGAGCTTTGAGCATGTCGCTTCCCCTGGTTTGACTTGTCAAAGAACTCATACCAATCAGTTTTTCACTCACTTCAAAATTTTGCGTTACACCTCGTAAAAATATTAATAGTTGAGCAGTTGAACTTATATCTGTAGATTCGTCGAGCGCTTTAGAAAAATACTTAAAACTTCTCGATTTCGTAGCTAATTGCTCTTCTATATTATCTGCTAATGCGATAATTCTTCTTTGAACAGTCATCCGATTTAACTGAATTTTTTCAAACTTCTTTACATTTTTCGGTCAAATTTTTTTTGCGGCGATATCCAAACTCACCATCTTTAAAAGGCCGACAAGTTTTCAGTGGCTGTTTCAGCATCTTGAATTGGTTTTGTAAACATAGATTGCTGGCCTATTAGTTCCCGTAGTAAAGTGGAAATTCTTTGCGTTCGATTTTCGCCAGTTAATTTGGTAAAAGTTGGATGCTGGGTTTCATAGTGCCTTTTCACATTATATTCCTTCGGAATAGAAACACTACTCTTGCATATTAAACAGACAATTTTGTTATGCGATGAAATAAAAAAGTATTTTTCGGTCCAAATATCATGAAACTGTCGATTTTCATCTTCAACCTTACGACTACGTTTCTTACTGGGGCCTGGATTATCCATATCAAAATTAATATTATATGTTACAGTCGGTAAAAGCCAAGTTCGGACGACGAAATATTTACTCGTCGCAGATTACAGTTCTCAAACAGTATAACGTTCGCTTATCCGTATTCAAAACTTAACTGCCCCGGTAGCCGGCGATGCGTCGTATTTATACGAGTTACCAAACATCGAGAACCATCCACTTTGTTCGGGGATCGACGTGTTTCGCGAATCTGTAATCTAGTTGATGCGACAGATTTCTAGTCTCGTAATAATATGCTTGGACCGGAGCGCGGCGAGTAGAATACTTTTAAAATTCGTTGGCGGGCCGCATAAATATCGACAGCGGGCCGCATGCGGCCCGCGGGCCGCGGTATGTGCATCCCTGACGTAAAGGATGTTTTCAAGAAAAGGGCATGATGTGTCGCGCGCCACTGATGTATGGAAAGATTTGTACATTTTCAAAGAAACGGGTGTTTGTTTCGACAGTATACGTGCAACTCGAGTTAAATTAGTTGTTTCTTGACTGTCACCCGTGCGCATTTAAAAGTGTCTTGTGTTTTGGTATTAGCCTGTTATTGGTAAAATTGTAGCAGTCCGGTGTTATTGTATAATTAAGTAGTCACCAATCGGTGCATATACTTGATATACAGGGTGTTTCGCATAAGAACCGACACAGAGCAGGGGCATGTAGGGGAACCTAAAATATGGCGATTTAAGGCAACTTGCCTTTATACTAAGCTGCACCCCTGAGAAGTTATAGCCCTTGAAAGTGGAATTTCAAATTTCGAAAAAAATTAATAGGTATCTCACAATCAGTTATACTTACTTGAAATTGGAAACCAAAGGTACACGGTGTCAGTATACCAAGAGCATTAGTTGACAGTAAGTAGAGTTCAATTGAAGCATTTTGGAGGGTTGATAAGGAATGATGCAGCATTAAAATGTGACAGAATTTTTTAACTCGTTGGCTGATGAAAAATTATTACTTATTTTATTATTAACATAAAATATATGGGGAACTTAATTCTAAAACCTTTCTGTTTTTAACAAAAACACGAATAACTAATACTTAATACGTATTGTTGCCGTGATTGTTGCTGTTATTTAAAATCATCGATAATTCAAAAGTTGGCTATGAATTTAAACTTCAAACAATCAGCAGTTCCTTGAGGAACGTTTTTGAAACATGAACGGAACACCCTGTATAAACATGTGCCCAGAAACTTTGACTTCTGTATATTGTATATTTTTATCTAAGATTTTTTTTAAAGATGAGTAAAAATCACAAATTATCGCCAAATCCCGAAAGACGAACATCACGAGTACTTTCTGCTCGTCATTATATATACAGGACGGGCCATTGTAATCGCCCCACGCTAATATCTCTGACAATTTAGGTTCTAGCAAGAACGACCTCTATAAAAGTTGTAGAGATTGATGGGGTAAAACTGTTACTACTGATCTTAAATTTGACTTTGAAGTCACCGGTCAGTTAGTCAGTCAAGGTCAACTTGAAATTTTCAAATAGGAACTATTTTTGATCCCGGAATTGAAAAGGGCAGAAAATTTACTTTCAAATGGTGTCTTTTGTCGTGGGTCAAAATGACCTCATAAAGGTCCTTTTGAGGTCAACGTGGTTGTTTCTATCGAAGAATGACCTCTTTCGAGGGTATAATAGGGGCAAATTGGTATTGACCTTAAATTCAACGTAAAGGTCATTTGAAAATCAAATTGAATTTGTATGAAAAGAAACCCCTCTCTTTAATATCGAATTAAAATTGTACGTTGTAGGTGGTATGCCGTTATTTTTTATTTGATATTAAGACATTTCAAGGTCGTATGTTTAAAATCACTCAGAAACCATCAATTTAAAATTTTAAAAATTAAATTAATTTCAACAGGAGCAAAGGTAACGTTGACCTCAGAATGGCCTTATGAGGTCATTTTGACCCATTACAAAAGACACCGTCTGAACGCAAAATTTTAAGCTATTATCACTTCCGGGGTCAGAAATATTGACCTTGACCGGTGACCTGAAGGGCAAATTTAAGGTCAGTAACAGTTTTTCCCCTTAAAACTATAGCTTTTATATATAGGAGTCATTTTTCGCTAGATCCTAAACTGACGGAGATATTAGCAAGTAAGTATAATAAATTTAAAAAATTTAACTGCTTTTTTTTTTAACAGAAATGTATGTATCTTCATATTCACTTGGTTTTACAAAAAAAAATTATGTATAAGTATTTTTAAATAAAACCTATGATATAGTCCAATTAACTAAGCCTTTAAATCGAAATTTTGTCAACTTGGCTGAATTTTTGATATGAGTTAGTTTAAGGTATATTATAACAATAAGTGAGAGTAATTTTTTGTTCAACCCCCGGCCAAGGGTGGAAAAAGATAAAACAAAGGGCTTTTTCAAGATAACTCAAAAAGGGTAAGAGCTAGAAAAAAAAGTTTTTCATGAAAGTTGTAAAGCAGACAATTCTACATAAAAATGGTCTCTTAGCTTTTTCTTGTACTATTAAAATTAACAGAGTTAGGGAGGCTAGAAGTTAAGGGAAGATTTCAGAAATTTAATTTTGTTAAATCATTAAAATTAACGATTAAAAATTTGATTTTTTGTTATAACTTTCTTATTAAAAATTAAAAAATATATCTATTTCTCTGAAAAGAAAAGTTACATATTTTAGAGCAGATTGAAAAAAAAAATTACAAAATTCAATCATTTTTCTGTTTGTTATGATTTTTTTTAAATTTCTGAAATCTTCCCTTAACTTCTAGCCTCCCTAACTCTGTTAATTGTAATAGTACAAGAAAAAGTTAAGAGGCCATTTTTATGTAGAATTGTCTGCTTTACAACTTTCATGAAAAACTTTTTTTTCTAGCTCTTACCCTTTTTGAGTTATCTTGAAAAAGCCCTTTGTTTTATCTTTTTCCACCCTTGGCCGGGGGTTGAACAAAAAATTACTCTCACTTATTGTTATAATATACCTTAAACTAACTCATATAAAAAATTCAGCCAAGTTGGCAAAATTTCGATTTAAAGGCTTAGTTAATTGGACTAATAGTAAGACAGAAAAGGTATAAGTACCTAATTATAAACTTGAAAATAATATCAAAAACTTAAAAAAAAAAATATTTTTTTTACAAACAGACTGTAATTGCTGCTATTTTTTATGTTGCGGGAGACATCCTGTCATACATGTCAGTTGCAACCAGTACTGGCAAAAACCTCGGGCAAAACCGAGTGACGGACTGTAAGAAAAATCCCTATAGTATTTGAAGAACTAAGGCGTTGACGGTATGTACCAGGTTCTGTAGCTGACGTAGCAACTCGGCATTGAAATATTTGAAAAACTTGTTCCCATATCTATTTAACCATACCCATATACAGTTCTGGCCGAACTACACGTGGAGGTGTAGAAATGTATACGCCTAGTTGAAGAATACGAGGGCGGGCAAACGAAATCTAACACGACTGCATTGGGCTACTGGGCAATAAATCTCAGCTTTTGACAAGTGGTTGACAAATTACCCAGCAGTGCAGTGTAGCAATGCGGAATTTGGCGTGATTTAAGTAATTTTATTTTTTTTAGGCACCTTCTATTAATCATTTATATTACAATTGCGAAAGGGAGAAATAATATTGTTACAACATGGCATTTTGAAGACCTTTTGAAACAGAACAAAACGAAATTTACCATCAATATAATAAAATTGTTTAAAAATAATTAAAATATGTTGTTGGCCAAATGAACATATAATAGAAATTTTCTACACATTATATATTTTTTATCTTTAGCAGAAAACTTTTTTAGGGACGCCTATGAAAGTCATTAAATTTTATTGCCAGGCGTTTTTTTAATGTTCAACTGACTTCGGACTATACACCATAATTCCCTTGCGAATTGCTCATTGCAACGTACAATACATTCAATTCACTAATGGTGTTAAGCCTGTGTCCGTAGAAGTTTTATTTCTTGAAATCAAGTTATCCACCCTCCGTCGGACAATCGAAACACCCCGTATATACCTACAGATACAAATGACCTACTCCGGTCCCCACTTGGGACTAAAATACCGGACCGCCCGACGCGTCGCCGCTCTCCGAGCAATTGTGAGCGTTACATCATCGCCTCTGGAGTCTCGCGGTACCGAATTACTTTAATGAACGCTTCTCGGGGGAAGGACTGGTGAGTTATGACGGTTTAGTGGTGTGAAAAAGGGATTAGTCACGGCGATCGGGGCCCCATTGTCGTCGATGGTGTAAAAAGACACCGTCGCATGATTAAAAATTGAAGTAAAAAAAACATAATTAGGAAGCGACGTCTAGTAACAAATGTGTTACATACGAGCGAAGCACTGTTACCAGTGGCGCGGTGGTGGGTAACACCGTGGGATATTTTAGCAAAAAATTGTGAGTCGGCTTTCAAAAATGGTTGTTTTTTGTTCTAGGTTGCGAATTATAGATTTTATATTAAGGATGGACAATTATTATACTATATTTTTTTCGAAATGTGCTTAAAATTGGCGAAATAGAGAGTAACGATTTTGATTTAAAAAAAACAAATAAATTTGCGTTTTTGACTCATGCACAGCTGTCTTGTTAAAAAAACTATTCTCTGTAACGTTTGGATTGCCTTATTCCAACAAGGCCCTTGTTAGACGCAGATAAATCGTCCTCGGATCAAGGACTAACGCGGCGATCCTTCTGGACTCCTACGCCCGCTCGGAAACAAACGAGCAGCTACCGAGATTTTCCAGGAAGAACCACCCCGCCTCCCCTGACGGACACGTTCCGAGCATCTGGATCCTATCGGGTCCGGCGGAGACCCTTCCGTATCGGCCTGTCGCAGCGTGCGGCGGTTTCATTAGATTCCGGATGAGTCATTGCGGCTTTCGGGGCCGACTTGATTGAATCGCGCCCCGCGCCTGAAGCCGGCGTGATAAAAGAGTGAACGCATCGGCGTGGTGTCCCCCGCATGACGGATCGGCGATGTCGATGCTTGGCATTGAGACTTTAGGATAGATGTGTCTGCCAAAACAATTGTCCTTAGGATTACTGATAAATATCCTCAATAATACGTTGATTCGGTAATTACTCGTAACCATTTACCTTCAATACTCTGTGTAATCCATACCTTATAATTTTTTTTCGCAGTCGCATGGTGTAAACCGTACCTTATAGTGTTTCAGAACAGACATAAAATTCGACGTAATTTTTTGGGAACTGTCGAAAAGGGGGATGGTCAATTAGGTCTGTTTTCGGCCCCCATCATTATTTGGCAAAAAAAAAAGATAATTTTTTTTGTTATTACTTATTTATATCCAATCGATTCCACCCCAAACAGGGCCTCCCCCCTCCTTCCTAGTCAGGATCAAGGTCAATTAAAGGTCGGATTGAGAAAAAGTGCATTAAATCAAAGGATCTCGTGGTTTAGGATTTTTTAATTACTGAGTCCGATTCGAAGGTTAGTTTGTCTATTTTAAGATCATTTCAAGGTCAAATTGAAAAAAGCCGAGCAATCAAGTCTAACCACCTGTTATCCAGGATTTTGGGGTCGCCGGGTTAGAATTCGAGGATAGCTTGTCTGTATCAGGTCATTTAAAGGTCGTCTCAAGGTCAAATTGAAAAAATCGAGCAATTAAATCTAACCGCCTGTTATATAGATTTTTGGGATAGCTGAGTTCGAATCCGAGGTCACTTTATCTGCATCAGGTCATTTGAAGGTTATTCCAAGGTCATTTAAAGGTCAAACCAAGAAAGAACCGAGAAAGCCATTGCCGTTTTTGAAGTCTCAGAGTCTGAATCTAAAGTCCGTTTATATGTTCAAATCAGGTTTAAGGTCATTCCAAGGTTGATCTGAGAAAAAGGACTTTTTCTGGTAGGATTAGTGACTAGCGATTTTGGACCTTTCTGTACTTTACCGAATCTTGTTGGAAACTAAAGACTGAACTGACCATATTAACCTATATAAACTCCACAAAAACTCATATTTCCTCATACCAACCCATATTACCTCGAATACATCCACATTCCTCCATAAAACGTTGTATTCTCTCATGCTACCCAATCTACCCCATAACCATTTTATCATATACACGCACATTTCACTATACACGCGTATAAATCAATATACACTAATGATGTCTAATCATCATAACCCATACCCGCCACTCCATCTTACCCAATAAACATCTATATTCCTACGTAAAAACCCTTATTTCCTCATACTAGCCCATATTGCACCATATCAATCCATCTTACCCAAACCCATCTAACCCCATATTACTCTGTAAAAATCCATATTACCGTATTCCGCTGTAAAAACCTTAAGCTAATCTATTTCGGCCCGTACCGACTCTTACCTTTGATAATCCACATTGGCTTGAGTAATAATTTTTTGTCTTCTACTTTACAAACTCAAAATATGTAGTACATGATGATTGTAAAAAATAGCGACCTCAAAATCCTGTATAACGTGGTCGGACTTGATTGCTCGGCTTTTTCTCAAGTTGACCTTGAAATGACCTTGAAACCTTAAAATGGTCTGATACAGACAAATTAACCTCCGATTTGGGTTCAGCGACCCAAAAAATCTAAACTTCGAGAATGCATTTTTTCTCAATCTGACCTCTAATTGACCTTGATCCTGACTAGGAAGGAGGGGGGAGGTCCCGTTTGGGGTGGAATCGATTACTTAGTTATTGGATATAAATAATAAATAAATTTTTTTTTGACAAAAAATTAAGGGGGTTGAAATCCGGCCTAATTGACCCTCACCTTTTGTTAAAAGGGTCTACTCTTTTAAAAGAGTCTACTCTTTTAAAAGAGTATACTCTTTTAAAAGAGTATCGATTTCCATTAAAGCAATTAGAATCACTAAGGAATATCCTCAATGATACCAGTACTCCCTTTTTAATATGTTCGACTATTAACTGTAACCAGAGCTGTAACCATTTATCGTAGAAGCGTGGTGTAAACAACAACATATTTTAATTATTTATGTCTTCAAACAATTTTATTATATTGATGTAAATTTCTTTTTGTTCCGTTTCAAAAGGTCTCCAAAATGCCACCTTGTAATAATATTATTTCTCCCTTTCGCAATTGTAATATCAATGATTAATAGAAAGTGCCTAAATTGAAATTACCTAAATCATACCAAATTTCACATTGCTGCACAGCACTGCTGGACAATTTGTCAACCACTTGTCAACAGCTGAATTTTATTGCCCAGTGCAGCTGTGTTTGTATTTCGTTTGCCCGCGCTCGCATTCAACTGGGCGTATACATTTTTACTACCTTCACATTTAGTTTGACCACATCTGTATATGGATATTGGCTAAATAAATATGGGAAGAAGTTTTACAAATATTTCAATGCCGAGTTGCTGCGTCAGCGACCGAATCTGGTACATACTGTCATCCTTTTAGTTTTTCAACTGATATCGGAAAGACTGTACCAGTAATTTCCTTTCAATGTGTTACGCTCATTAAACTATTGATTGTAATCTTTTTGTCGTAGAAGTGCGGTGTAAACCATACCTTATAATCATTCTGTCGTAGTCACGTGGTGTAAACCATACTTACAGTGTCCAAGGACAAAAAAGCAGAGAAATCGATATATTTTTTTTGGAATGATCAACAATTGTTACGTTTGCTAGATTTTCACTTTATTTAGAGCAATATCGATTAGTTTTAATAGAAGTGCTACGAATATTGCACTAAATAAATTCCAAACCAATGTTCCCTGAAGATGACACGTGTCAACTGGCCGAAACCTGGGACTGCTTAGGCCTCTAATACGTCTCTCTAACAACCCTTTTAATTGCCAAACGGCCTCCCAAGCGGCGCCTAGGTCGCGTAATCTTAAATCCCTGGCAAAAGAGACCTTACCCTTTTTTTCCTTTCGTTTCCGTATAGGGCCGTCGCCACCTGCATCTGCATCCAGCCCGGGCGGTGGCAGCAACCCCCCTTCGGGGGTAAACACCGGGGTGGAGAATGATTTATATACCTGCGATTAGAGATTACTATCGACGACACAACATAACCACCGTTCTGGGGTAGTCTGTAGTATATTTATATTTATAGGGCGAGGGGTGAGGCAGAGCGAGGGAGCGCGCGCGTCTGCGTTGTTATAATATCGGGGCCCTGATGATTGGGTTGCACGAGTTTTTTTTTTAGATATCGCCGAAGGGAGGTCGATCTGGCTATAGATTATGAATTTATGATTAGGAAGTGGTATAGAATGTTGTCAATGTTGAATGTTGTTGCAGGGTGAGTTGGGACAATCGCACCAAATTCCAGTCCACGCGTCAGAATAATAAGAAAAAACTGAAATGTTGTTACGCGATTTTCATTTGTTTTCTCACCCTGTATAATACATATTGTCATTGTCATACGGGTTTATGCAGCTGTGGGAATCAGGATAACATTGCGGCACGCAATTGCAGTAATTTCCATATTCCTTCCTTTCGGTGTATCGAAAAAACGTTAATTTTTGTGTCTTTACATAGTTTATCACCTGTACCAATAGTTGCCACTATTTTTAACCAGTAATTGCTACCCTGAAGAGCAGGTGAGAAATGCTGGGTATTATAGAGGTCTGAATTATATTTTTACCAGATAGGTATAATACAGGGTGTCCCCTGTATTACGTGCACTTGAAGCTACCATAGCTTCCTGCGATCGAAATAAGTTGATTTCACTAAACTTACCTCTATCCTAAGTCCTTTTTTTTAACAGCCAGAGGGAATCAAAATTGGCAAAAAAACATGTTTTTTTTTCAAATAACTTACAGTTAGAAAGAGTTAGAGTTATAGAGAGTTATAAGAGAGTTATAGAGAGTTATAAGAGATATAAGAGATAAGTTAGTTATAAGATTTTATTGAAATTTGGTACACTAATATTTCCATATAGATGTCACTTTACGACATATTAAACGAAGTAATTGGATTAACACAACTGAAAAATACCCTCTCCTTTGAACAAATTTGCTTATAATTTTGTCGGGTGTCATGCTATAGCTTCTTTTGTTTCAAAGATACAGAACGAGAGGTAAACCGCGCCAGGGCCGTCTCTACGTCTAGTTGAAGTCGGCCGTGACCGTTTTACATCAGAATTCTTCCACTCAAAGGAATTCCACTGGTTTACTCTAAGAATTGCTCCAACTTCCCCTTGAATTCCCGCAACTTTCTCTGACTTCACGTGGAATTGCGTTGACTTCCTCTAAATTCTCCTTCAATTCCCCTGACTTCCTCTGAATACCCCTTGAGCTCCTTCGGTATGCTCTGAGTTCCAAAGGAGTTCCCCTGAATTCTCCATGAATTCCTGTCTCGAGTATACCATAATTCCCCCTCGATAAATAGTTGTAAACTTTTGTATTTGTAATACCTAGTTTTGAGTCAATTACTTTTTAAATAGATTGTTCTCACAAAAACTGTTCAATATGGCACATAAATTAATTCTACGCAAAGAATCAAAATGCACTCTTCTTTCATTCTGCAAATTGTGAACAGCATCTTCACTCCTGTTCAACAGTTGCCCTCACTAACAATACTCATAGAATTCACTGTTTTAAGGTCGCGCAAATAAAAAAAATCACAAGGATTTAAATCAGGTCAACGTGGTGGCCAGTGAATTGCAGCATCCTTCATCCTTGCCTACTCATCTGCCTGGATATTGATCATTTAAATGTTCTCTTACATTGCGATTGAAGTGCGATGATATTCCGTCATGCATAAAATACATGTTATTAACTGGTGGATCGTCAAACAATTTCTGCAGAATATTTTGCAGAAAATCTAAATAACGGTTGTCAACTAGACGATTTGATATCAACCGTATCTCTAACTCTGTATTGGCGAATAATCTGCGAGAATTGAAAATAAGCAGGATCAAGAGGTAGAAGTTCATCAACTGTCTTAACCAAATTGCTAAGAAAATATTTAGAACCTAACCTAACTAAACACGTTCTTTTACCACTCTGGCTTTGAATATGTGTTAAAATTGCCCCACATCTAGATTGTGTGATATATGCAAATTTTAACTAAATAACCTTAAATTATAAGTATAAAGCGAAAATTACTAAGTGCTGTGGCAATTACCGATGTATTCACACTTAACGCCAGACAAAGACGGACATACCTCTTCCAAGACTTCCTAAGATCCCGCGTATTACTATAGAGACAAATGAACATCGCTCGTTTGTAGTTCGGTTACGTACCCATGTCGCCGAGCGAGTTTCGTATTCACGACGCCCGCTTGATTTTTGCGACGTTTAAAGTCGGTAGTAGCATTCGCGATTTCTACACAATGTATAACACGGGATTCTTCGAATCAATTACAGAGCCGTCTTCGTTCACGGTAGATAATAGAGTAATTATTTTAGATTGTTTACTAAAACGCCGCTCGTAATTGGTATGCAACAATTATGCCTCGAGGTGCGACGCATGGTGACGTCCGAGAATGACAACTGAATGCAAAGTGTTTATAATTATTTGAGCGTTATTTGCATAGGAGCGATTGCCTCGATGGTAATTTAAAACTTCATTTTGTCTTTGAATCTGAAATTAGCAAAACATGACCAGGTTTCTGTGAGAACCTAAACGTTAGAGACCCTGTATTCTGTTTTATGTGGTGGCCTTAATTTTGAAATAATTATAGTGATTTTTTTTCATTGTCAATGCACTGTATAAGTCCTTCCGAAGACAGTTGAACAAGTATAAACACGCCTAGCAATAAAATTTAATGAGTTTCATTAATTAAATTTACTTGAATCACACCAAATCCCGCATTGCTGCACTGCACTGCTAGGCCATTTGTTAACTGAATTTATGGCCAGGTCGCCCAGTGCGGCTGTGTTTGTGCCGCGTTTGCCCGCGCGCTCATTCTTCAACTGGGCGACCAGACTTGTATATGGACGGCTAATAAATATGGGAACAAGTTTTTCAAATATTTCAATTCCGAGTTGCTGCGTCAGCGACCGAACCTGGTACATACTGCCAACATCTTGGTTCTTCAATTGAGATCGAAAAGACTACTGATTATAACGAGCGTTCAAATAAAAACGTGGTCGAAGTTGGCTCTGACACATTGGACGTAGGGAGTAGCTTATAGCGACCAACTTAACCTCATTTCTCAACGAGCTGTATAGCAGCTGTCAGTTTCAATAACGTTAATGACTATATAACTTTATTTTAAAGAATAATCGTGATAACAATAACAAACAATTAAAGGAGCTGCGGAAAGTGTCCCCCTCCTTGTTATAACAATAAATTAAAGCAGCTGCTGAAAGTGTCCCCCTCCTTGTTCCAAGCACTTTTCACACCTGTTCCTCAAAGAATTAAAGACATTTTCTAAGATGCTCGGGGTATTGTTAATTTCACGAATCTTGTCTATAAGTCGAGCCTGCAGATGGTTTAAATCAGGAATAGGCAGTTCAAAAATAGTGTTTTTAAGGTAAGGCCACAAAAAGAAATCACACGGCGTAATATCACATGACCTCGGTGGAAATTCATGTTCAGCATTGAGACTTATTAGTCGATTTTGGAAAACTTCCCTCAACATATTCATCGTCTCGCCTGCCGTATGTGCCCTTGCGCCATCTTGTTGAAAGTAAAAGTTTGTAATTTCGTTTTCTTCCAGCTGGTTAACAAAAGGAGCGATAATTTCTTCTCTATACCTTTGCGCAGTAAGAGTACCATTAAAAAAAATAGGTCCATAAATCCTCCTTCGATTGAGAGCACACCAAACTCCAATTTTTTGAGCGTGTAGAGGGCCCTCGACAAAAAAGTTATCTGGTTTTTCAGAAGACCACATTCTCATATTCTGTGAGTTTACGTAACCACTTAAATGAAACCAGGCTTCATCAGAAAAAAAGGTGATATTATGAAGTTCACCGTAGTTGTTTAAAAACCATTCACAAAATACAGCCCGTCGCGGAAAATCAACTTCATGAAGTTCTTGCTGACAAGTTAAACGATAGGAGAACAAACGCAAATCTTTTTTTAACACTGTGTGGCAGGTACCGACTGATACTCCCACCATTTGTGATAAAACACGTACAGAAGTTCTTGGCGCATTTTCCATTATTTGTTGGACATTTTCTTTTAATTCTTCAGTCCGCTTTTTAGGTCGGCCGCTTCCTTCTTTTCTTGTTACACTGCCCGTTTCACGAAAAACATTAACACAACGCTGAACTGCACTTTGAAAAATTTTGTACTCAACAACGCCGGGAAATTGATTTTGAAATTCTATGAAACATTCCTCAATAGAATACTTCCATATTTCATAATCTTGCGTCCATTTCTAAAGTAGGACTCTATGATAAACACTTTTTGTTCTTGAGAAAACACCATTTTAAACGCTTTTTAAAACGAAAATATTCAAATTGATAGCGGCGATATAACGCTTTGATAGATGACGTTTAAGTTCATTTGCTATACGCTACGCCCTACGTCCAAATTTTCAGAACCAACTTGACCACGTTTTTATTTGAACGCTCGTAATGAAACACGTCACTCACAGTGAGTCGAATTCAATGAAATCTCGGAAATTACTAAAAATAAGATATTTTTTTGAGTTTTTGAATTTTAAGCAAATTCAGCTGTTAAATTAGATTGGTGTCTTCATTTGTCTTCGAGTTACAGGGCAATATTGATTTTTGAAACGTTTTCGTTCACTTCTTTCTCCAAATGAGCTAAAATTAAAGAAATAACCGTCCTATATAAACTTTTAGACGAAGAATCTGTCGTCTTTCACCATTTTTATATTTTTTTCGTGAATTTACTCTAGTATGAGGATAACCAATATTTTCACCGAGATCCTCATGTACTGCCTGCGGTGCTGAGATTTCATCACCTGTTTGTTCGTTGGGAGAGGGTCAACTGGATTTTCTAACGCTTCCCTCATCCCGCCGACGTCAAGGAATGCTTGGGGATGTGCACGATTGTCTTCCATCGGTAGCGATGTATATTTCGGAAAATATGGGAATCGATCAAATTTTTTTTGTTGCCTTCTTCTACTCTGGTGCACCTCGGGATGGCACGGATTTCTGGAGGGTTTCAACTGAGCATCGTTGCACTACTGCTTTTGGCGACACTCTGATGTCTATATCACTGTCATTTACTGCTACTTTAAGAGCTTGATTTGATTATTTGTCTCCGTGGAGTTTTAGGAGTTGTATATTTCAGCTTTAGGATTTGTGTATCCCTAAGGGTGGACCTCGGGTGGACAAAGCCTAGGTGGTAGTGTACTATGAGGCAATGGGAGTTTTGAGTTCATGAAAATTTGTCGAATTAAATTTTTGTAAATTTGTATATTTATTGAAATTTTTGTTTTAATTCACAATAAATATGTTTATGTAGTATTGGTATATAAAACAATGTATACAATTTGGAATGTACAATATGTGCAGGCCAGGAGCCGATGCTGGTTATTGAACTGAAGAGCATCAGGGTCGACGTTCGATCTCGCCCCATGATGAGTCCGCAGAGGTCTGGACAATTGGCCTCTCTGAATTTTACCCATCTTTGGAATATCGCCAACTGCAACTGATGATCGACTTGTATTCTTGGCATAGTCTCTTACAGTTATTTTGTGATTCTTCAGTTCGCACTGAAGTGAATTTTATATTGCAGCTGCTCTGACTAAAACATCGGCCTCTGGCGGTGTCGTCTATTTTGGAATTGAATTATTTTCCTCTACGCGCCTTTTCATGCAATACCTCTTCACTTTGACTGGGATTGGCCCTGCGTAAGCGGTTAGAGACAACTTCGTGGTTCCGATTGGAAAGAAGGGCGAAAATTTGAAATCCGGTCGAAACTTGGGAGACCACAAATCAATTAATGATAGTTTTTTAGTAAATTTTGTTATTACGATGATGAATACGAAACAAATATACATATTTTTTAATGGGGAGAGTGCGATGATCCAGATCAGTGTCTGTCAAACGGTGTGCCGCATAAAAGTTAAAAACATGAGTAAAATTATTTGTTGGGGGAATAGGCTTTGATTGATCATAAGTTTAAGTCCATCTAGGCTAAGCGATAATAAAAATATGGACTCTAGAGAAACATTGACCCTAGCATTTGTAGATATTAAGGAGATTCTTATATACCTGTAAATGACTACATTTCCTGTTTTGTTTAAGATATTTTAAATTTTACTAAAAAGTTTCTTATGTTTGAATTATTTTGCAAATTGTTCAAGAAACATTTAGAAACCATTTTTTTTGTTAATTTTTTTACCCACTTCAATTTTATAAATTCCTTTTTAAATATATTTCCGTTATTGATAAAACAATATTATATTTATTATTATTGTTATTGTACTAAGAATTTATTCATCTTTATTCATACTGATACAATATTTAACTTCGTTGAGACTTTTATTCAATGTCTTGAAACAAATTCTTGCCCAGGGTGCCGTTGGGTAAAAAAGTTTGGCAGGCACTGGTGTAAATAAATTATGTTTGTTTTTCATTGATGTGACATGTCATAGTTATTTCAACAAATATGGGAGATGCGTAGGACTTTTTTTACTGGAACTAGTTGGCAATAATTTACTTTTATTAAATACTGGAAATGCTATAAATTATTATTTTATTTTGATGGAACATGTCTCTTTTCTGTTTCCTGATATACTTATTAGTTGCTGCAAATTTCTTTGGGGAAAAAACAGAACTTCTAATAAAAGTAAGGTGAGGAATTTTTGGCGGCCTATTAATTAGATTATTATACTAGTCAACTAGTTCAAATAAAAAAATATATCTTTTTAGACCATAACCAATTATCGTTCTTATTAAAAAAAAATTATAAGTGCTTTACAGCTCAGTAACCATGGGACCTACTAAAAAACTAGTATCACCAGTCGGCCAATTTTACTTTAATCCTAACCAATCTAGCAGCGAAGATATCAAATATCTGATTTGTCAGTTGAATTTGTCTTGAAAATCGAGCTTGAGTATGTCATTAGTATTTTTTTTATCTTGAACCAAAAGATAGACCCATTTTCTTGGTGGTAACGAAAGGCTTGACAATAAAATTCGCTTTATTTTTATTACTGTTCATTATTTACTATCACATCAGTTCCGTGTTAATGATTTTAATCTAAAACAAATAATAATTATATTTAGGCCCGGTACTTTGACTCTCTATTAAGGCTTAATTAACTAATCAAGCGATTAAACTGTGATTATATTTTATAAAATAAATCAGGATATGTACAATCTAATCAGTTAATCAAGCTTTAACCGAGACTCAAAGTACCAGGCCTTAAAGTTTTAAAATTATCATGATTTTTTAAATGTTTTATCTGAAAAAAATTAGCATACATGGGACTGATGTTTCAAAATGTAATAAACGGTAGGGTATTTTAAAAATGCTTTTTTGAATCTGTACTACTAATTCTTATTTAGAAATTTCATTTCAAACAGTGATGGAGTTAATTAAAGTTACAAAAGTAACATTCAGGCCGATACAATAAGTTTCTGTTTCTGTCTTGGTCAGAGTTGCGCGAGGTTGATAAGGAACTAATTCGATTAGAAGGAATAAGACGCAGGCGCGACGATTTGAGATAGGAGTGTTTCGCTTACTGCGTCTGGTGCGCATTTACGGACGGGACTGACTCAGATGCAAACTTATTTGTGTATTTTTATCCACTTTAGTCTTAGCTATTATTTGCCTATACTATTTGGCCACGCACCTGGCGCAAATTAAAAATCTTATCAAAATCTATCTTACAAAAATGACCAATAATTGTATTTGTTCCTTTTTTTTTGTACCTTGCAAAAGTTCTCCTCATCTTGTATTTTAGATGGTATATTTTGATAATACAGTTTTTGACACTTGGCAAGTCGTATTAAATTGTTTTTACAAAAACGAAAATAGTTTTTCTAAAAACTACCACTAGTATGTTAAAAATGTTTTTTTTTTTGTGAGATAACACGCTTTTCCTGACCTCCCTTTTCCAGGTTTCACCGTCGACATGGAGTTGCCCGCGAGGAGGCCGGAGAAGATAAAACTGAGGGAGATAAACCCTTATCTGACCTGTTATCTGTGTAAGGGATATCTAGTAGACGCCACCACTATATCGGAATGTTTGCATTCGTGTAAGTAAAGAGGGACTCGTTGTGGCTGGGAGGAAGGCCGTACGTGGCGATAGCGACAGCGTTTCCTGTTGTAGGTATAGTTCGTTTCGGTATATGAAGGCCTCGAAGCGATCGTTATGTGTCGCGCTTACGTCAATACCAAAATAAGGGTGGTTCGCGATGTTCTAAGCATATCCTGATACGAACTATATCGTACGGAGCATTCATAAATGATTGCAAGCCACGTGACCGTCGAGCTTAGGCAACCAAGCCAACCACAGTTGGTATCGTCAACTAAAAATCCCTAGATCTTAGCGGCAGCAATGTTAATGATTCGTTTACAACGAACAGTGACAAACTGTTACGTCTACGCTCGAGATAATGCGATCGCCGATTGCAGTTTCAAACAAAATTAGTGGTCACGTGACTTGTAATCGTTATGAAGGCTTTGTATTAATAATTACAATAATCTATATTAAGAACTCAAATACAATATTCCATGTGCATTGTGTACACAAAATTTTGTCTCAATATCTTCATTTGATCCTGGTGGAAGTTCGAATACAAATTTTCCCCTATGGGTTTCCGAATTTCCGTAGTTAAAATTCGGGACACCCTGTAGATAAGCCAAAGTTCCTTTTTTAATAGGTGTCGATATTGTTTAAATTTTACATCCGATGTGCCTCAAGGATCTTTCTTGAGGCCAGTTTTGAACTAGTAGGTAGCTTAAAGCTTTAGACCTCGACTTATCTAAGATCGAACAGACTAGATTCACCTCAACTGTCTCTCTTAAGGCCACTTTATTAATTTTTGAATAAATTTTTTTTAATTTATATTTTTCAGTTTGTCGAAGCTGTATCATCAAGTTCCTGCAGGAGAATAGTTTCTGCCCCGTCTGCGAGGTCATCATTAACAAGGCCAAGCCCAATTTGAAGTAAGTACAGCTTATTTAAGTTATTGTTCCGACATTTTGGGAAAGATTTTCTGTGTGTATTCCACTTCAACTAATTTTTGGACTATTATTAATTCTTTAAAGTTAAAATTGCATTTGTCACTATTACATGTACCTCCCTTGATGATATTCCATTTACATTCCTTATTTGTGAAACTTTTAGAATATTCAAGAGGCTAAGATCGGGTGCATATTGTGGCCATTGGTCCAACTTCGTCCATACTGAGTATACACATTTTCTCGTATATTTTAACGGGATGCCTCGTTGGATTTTTGTTAAAAACGATATGCGCGGTAGTATTTCAAGGACGCAGACGCCATTTTCCGCACCCAAAAGTTGCGTTGTATCGCTCGCGGGCCGTTCAAAGTGAAATTTCGTCTCGCCCTTGTAAAATCTCATTTTACAGTCGAGTTGCTGTCGTGATATTGATTCCGTCGGCGTCCGCTGTTACCTACCGCCTTTGGCGCTGTTAATCATTTAATTCGATAATTAAAATAAGTGCCTCTAATTGATTAATGTGTTAAATATTGACGACGCGCCGTGGACGACTCGAATGTCACCAGAGGCGTAAAATTTTCATCGAATTGGGGGTGGAGCTGGAGGCGATCGTTGATTTCAGTTGGCAAGAAAGTTTTCAGAAGTGGGATTTCTGATTAAAAAAATATTTTATGAGCTCAGGAACCAAGTACATATGTCGATATCGGGTGGAACGGTTGTCTACTTCACTGCCTTTTACTAGTTTGTTGCATAGATAAACAGGGGATTCAAATGTTTCAGTTTTATAAACTATGCAATACAATATGATCAAATTTTCTTAAGGCAAAGCAATATCTGATGCAACTGATCTGTTTTGGCCTCGTTCAAAATAAGTTTATGAGCAGTACATAGCCGTGAAAATTTCCGCATGTCTAAATTTATTTCATCAGTTAATATTACTATATGGAAATGAATAATATACCTGTATATCATCAGCATACTGGTGAATTTTGCAACTATGTAGAAAAATCTGCAGTGTAGACAAAATAATAAAGGGCCCAATACACTACCCTGAGGAACTCTTTTATTTGTAACCCTGAAATCTAAAGATTTATCACAATACAGCACATTTTGACGCCTGTTGCATAAATAATTTTTAAAGAATAATTGGGGAATATCTCCAAGACCAAAAATATTTAAGTTTTTTAAGCGAATATTATGGTCCAACGTATCAAAGGCCTTGCTTAAATCTCAGAAAGAATCATGCAAAGTACTAAGATTTTTGTCATTTGATCGGAGTATATCGTCTGTGACATCTAAAAGGGCTGTAGTTGTGCTATGGTTAGCCTTAATTCCCGATTGATGCAATGGTATAATATGACTTGCAATAAAATAAAAATTAAGTTGCTTACATACGATTTTCTCTAAAACCTTAGAAAGTGTAGGTAATAGACTGATGGGTCTAAAATGAGACAGGTTTGTGAGATTTTTGATTTTAGCAACAGGACGTGTAAGTATGTCTTTCCAAATATCGGGAAATTCTCCTGAAGTGAGACACCTATTAATAATAAAGGTGAAATGCCCGATTAATTGTGGAAAAAAATAAGTCTAAGGTTTTTATGTTCATTCCGTCTGCACCTGTAGCGTTAGATTTCAATTTTCTTAATTCTTTCTCAGCATTGACCCCAGTAAGCTCAAACAGCTGGTCAATATTGCTACATATATGATCATACTTATCTAAAATTTTCACTATATTCAATGAAACACGTACATTAGGTATAGAATCTATAAAAAAAATCATTTACAGCATTGGGGTCATCATTACTAATTGACAAATTCTGTTTTTTCAATTTAAATGTTTAAGTGCAGCCCAAAAACTTTTGGGATCAGTTTTTGATATATAATTTAGATTCTTCCATGCCTGTGCAGTCCTGTTTTGTTTATATCGAATAAAAGCCCTGTTCTTCAGTTTCATTATTTTTTTAAGATTACTTGTTAGCCAAGGAAGGGGTTAGAGGATTAGTGAACCTAGATGTTTTATAAGGTGCATGCTTATCAAGTAGTATATTGCAATTAACATTTAAGAAGTGTACCATTTCACTAGACGTATCGAATGTGTATTAGCACCCCACCTTACTGCCATCAAATCTACTAAGAAAATGTCGTAAGAAAAATTAGAGAAATCTCTATAGATTCGTACAACAGGAGATAATTTGTCTCTTTTTAATTTAATATTACATGTCACCATTGAATGATCCGGTATGTCACACATTATGACCGCTCTATCCATAATTCCGTAATCATATTAATGTCATTAACAATAATTAAGTGGATTAATTAATTAATCTTCAAGCTGCTATTTCTTGATAAGGAGTTAGAACTTTATTCTGTAGACGTTAGGCAGCCGCATTAAAGAACTGTGGATTTACTTAGAATTTTTGTTAATTCAAGCGCTAGCCAAGGTCAAATCGGAGTCGTACAACCGCGAATGGGCTATAATGTTATACATTCCCGCGTACTCGGTGAAAGTCGGGTAAAACTCGCGACAACCCAAACGAGTCGATCAGTACCCGATGGGAGATAACAATTTCGTCAATCGGGGGACCCCGGCCTCCAACCCCGTCCCCGCGCCGCGCCGTTACCCCACCGCAACGCACCGAGTAGACCGCGGCGCGTTTCGAAACATCGCTGAAAAGTCGCCTAGCCGTGACTTTTGCCAAACAACGGCGGAACGCCAGACGGAATTCAAGTTTCTCCATCGGCCCGTCCGTCGTCTTTCTCTCTCTGGCGGACGTCTCGGTCGCGCGCGGCGCGTTCCCACGTTTTCTATTCGCCGGCCTAGGCGACGAGCCGAACTCTACCGGCCCGGCGACGGCGGTTATGTAAATCTCGGCCTTAATTGTAATTAGGAGGATAGCCCTCGGGTGTCCGCCGCCGCGGTGTCTTTTTTCGGACTGCCATCCGCCGGGAAGGACCAAACAGGTGCTCGATCGAACGATACACGTGCTTGGGATGATTGTTTGGTCCTTTATTTAGGGTAGTAGACCACGTTTTTCGTCATTAATCCGGTCAAAATAGATATTTGAATTTACAATAATTCGCATAGAGCTAAATATTGTTGTAGGTCTTTGGTACACTATTATAAGTAAAGTCCCCACCGATCCCATGCGTACTAAAAAATGTATTCAAGGTCAAAGATCGTAAATATCGGTTTTTGCATTTTTCATCATAAAAATAGATCAGAGAAAAATTGTATATCATGCACCATTCCTGAGATATCCTCATTTCAAAAGTTGAAGAAGTCGCATTCTACATTATATGCACACATTTCCGCACCACCTATGAGGTAGTGTACTCGCCGCGTTTTTTTAACGTGGTTTCCCCGGTAAGCATACTCCAGGATCGATTGAAATTCAGTTTTATAAGACAATATTCTATTCAATAAAAAATGGTACTGTTAGGCTATGATTAAACTGGAACAAATTTTATTAATTTCGAGAAAATTTTAATCTGACTGATAATCCTCAAATGCTACTTCAACAATAATGTCTTATTCGCCTTCTTCATCTTCTTCCTCTTGCTGGATATCTATGAATTGTTGGCTCCAAAATGTTACCTATTAATTTCCAACCCCAGTCTTCTGGGTTCAGATGATTCTCTAGCCACACTTGAACTTGATAGTACATATGATCGATATAAGTGTTGAGAAGCAGAAGCAAATGTTGGAGGAAAACAAGATAGTTATACATCATCATTCCTGAGATATCACCATTTCAAAAGTTGAAGAAGTCGCATTCTACATGATATGCATACATTTCCGCACCACCTATGAAGTAGTGTACTCGGCGCGTTTTTTAACGTGGTTTCCCCAGTAAGCATACTTCACGATCGATTGTGATTCAGTTTTGTATAAGACAATATTCTATTCAATAATAAATGGTACTGTTGGTTATGAATAAACTAGAACAAATTATTGTTAAAATTTTAATCTGACTGATAATCCTCAAATGCTACTTCAACAATAACGTCTTCTTCGCTTTTTTCTTCATCTTCTTCCTCTTGCTTGATATCTATGAATTGTTGGCTCCAAAATGTTATCTATTAATTTCCAACCCCAGCCTTATGAGTTCAGTTGATTCCCTAGCCACACTTGAACTTGATAGTATAATCGATATGTGTTGATAAGCAGAAGCAGATGTTGGAGGAAGACAAGATAGGTATACATCATCATTCCTGAGATATCACCATTTGAAAAGTTGAAGAACTTGCATTCTACATGATATGCACACATCTCCGCACCACCTATGCGGTAGTGTACTCGGCGCGTTTTTTTAACGTGGTTTCCCCGGTAAGCATACTTCACGATCGATTGTGATTCAGTTTTATAAGACAATATTATATTCAATAAAAAATGGTACTATTGGTTATGATTAAACTGGAACAAATTATTGTGAATTTCGGGAAAATTTTAATCTATCTGATAATCCACAAATGCTACTTCAACAATAATGTCTTCTTCGCTTTTTTCTTCATCTTTTTCCTCTTGCTGGATATCTATGAATTGGTGGCTCCAAAATGTTATCTATTAATTTCCAACCCCGGTCTTCTGGGTTCAGTTGATTCCCTAGCCACACTTGAATTTGATAGTATAATCGATATAAGTGTTGATAAGCAGGAGCAGATATTGGAGGATGACAAGATAGTTGGTACTCTTTTATTGTTTCGTGTATTTTTTTCAAAACTTAAATATCTATACTTGTCTATAGAATCATTTTTTTTGGAGCTCCATATACAGTAAGTGGAAAGCGAATCCCGGTTGTGAAGATGACTTCTATAGAAGAGTCAATCTTTTTAAATACTTCTGCGCAATCAATTAAATCATTACGTTTTTTAAACAATTTAGATACTGATGTTTTACCCCTTCTGAACATTGCTGATATAGTATCACAGCCAGTTATTGCATGTAAAAATAAGATATGATTTGACATTTTGGATAAGCAGATAAACTCTTTGATGAATATATTTTTGATTGTTGATGAGCCTTCCCAGATTTCAAAAAATAAACAATCTTGTCAAATGGAGTTCGTGCAGTCAGTAGTATTAATAAATCGACATCTTCACCAACAACGATAGTTGTATTTGTTTCATTGATTTGTTCTATTGCTGTTTCAGTTATAAGGACATCATTGTCATTATCAGCTTGTTTTAGTACAATGTTCGCAGTTGCAAATTTTTCACATAACATTGAAATGAAGCGAGACTTGTTGTGAGTATTTGCAAGAAATTATTGTTGGTTTGTTGGAACTATCATAAATTGATCAAAAATGACATGAGAAGATGAAGATGTTTTTGTAGTTCGACGACGTTGTTCTGCAGCTTAAATGTTTTTCTTATAATCAGTATAACCATCAATCACTATAGTCACTCTATGACCAAAATGTCTATGTACGTGTTGAATGTATTTATCAAGAATATCAAGCTTTGACTGTTAAATAGTTCATAGTTGACGTAGAGCGTAGAGAGTATACCACTAGCTCTGGTTGTAGAAACGCTTCTGATTCTACTGATTACTGTAACTAAAGCTGCTTCAGTTATTATTTTTCGACTTCCGACTATGAAATGGTTTGTAGTTGTTCGGAGTAGCGTTTATTTCGTTTGTAGTTCTTCAAAATTTAATATAGAGTCTGTAATCCAAACTAGGTATCTAAAATCGTGTTTATTTCGTTTGTAGTTCCTCGAAAATTTAACATTATGGCTGTAAAATCGTTAATAGTTGTACGCTGTACAGTAGCTATAGCTGCCTCAGTTTTGTCAAAGAACAAATCATTTGTAGTAGTGTTTATTTCGTTTGTAGTTCTTCCAAAACTGACGCAACTGACGTTGTAGTGACGCTTATTTCGTTTGTTAGTTCCTCGAAATCTAACATAGTTACTACTATAATCCGAGCTAGGTATCTAAAACCATTTGTAGTAGCGCTTATTTCATTTGTAGTTCCTCGAAATCTAACTCTGGCTATAAGATTATTTGCGATTATTTGTAGTAACATTTGTAGTATTTGGTTGATTTTGAGATAAACTAAAGGTGCATACCATTTATTTTTTTCAAGATAATTTTAGATACGGTCAAAATTGATGTGAATGTAAGTAACCCTTCCAGTTATTTCTTTAAAAATATCAATAAAAAAACTGGGGTGGAGTGAAGGAAATTTGCTGTAACGTCTTTCTATCGAAAATTCTACCGTTATCTGCACTCGACCCTAAATTATAATCTAATAAAGTGGACCCTTTAGCTTCATATTTCCTCGGTAGCGATCGGAAACTAAGCGAAGGAGACCATCTGCCGACAACGTAACAGTTGCAGGCTTATTAGCCCCGAAGTCAGCAATTTTTTCAAATTCAATAAAGGGATTCCCCAAAACCTGCCAATGCTACACAGTCTTGCATAGTTGATGCCCTCAGTCTTTATCAAATGTTAAAAATAATGGTATTTCAGACAGAAGACAGCTTGCCACTTTTGATTTAAAGGTTAGGCTTTCGCATAGCTAAGATTTGAATTTAAAAATATAAAATCATTGTTTATCAAAGCATTTCGTGACAAACAAAAATGGTAATTAAATTTCTTCATAACAGGTTCCATCCAATATGGTTTTGTTATCTGGAATGGGTAACACTGTCTCCCGTAATGATTGTTTTTATTCTTTATTGGAAAAACCGCATTCATTATCTTGTGGACGATAAATTTACGTCTATACTTCACAAACGACAAAAATCCTGGCTATTATGTTAGCGTTTCGATCATTATCATTACATTATCTCCAACACCCATATCTACTAACCACATGCTTACGATCCAAAAAAAAAAAAAAACGCCGGCACGAGGCCAGCTATGAACGACATCATCGACTTCCTCCTCTATTCGACGGAAACGTTATTGACGAGCCAGAGGAGCGAGCATGCCCAGAAGACGACGGCGCGTGCCGCGGGGTGGCGGGGGCGGTCGAGCAGCGTGGGCCCCACGTGGCGGATCTCCAGGAGACAATAGAAGGGCTAGGGGGGAATTCGGACACGTCGAAACGTTGCGATTTTTCTCTTTGTACATGCTCTCGATCGGTCTGAAGTGTTTGTTTGTTAAATAACTTTTAGGTTCGTTCGAAATGGAGGTTACATAGATCCAAAGTGTAATTTCGACACTTGTAGCAATTTAGATGAAAATATCACTGAAATACAATTAAAATTTGGTAAATAGTCATACAAATTATCTGACATAAAACGCTTTCAAAGCAACAAGCTCAGCATTTATTGCTTATTCATTACCTACCTTAAAATAGAACAATTTACTATTACCGCAGCTCCAGATCATTAAATAAATTGGACTTGTTGATATTTACGTGAGCAGTGCTAGAATAATCTTTTTACTGATTAAAATGAACGATGGCCTTTGTTTTGGTCAGCCTTTGGTGTTCACTAAGTCATCCCCTCTATACTGTTATCATTCTTGCCCCTAATTCTTAGTGGAATACATATATATCTTCTTCAGAATGTCCCTAGCCTCTGTCCTATGCCAACATTCTGTTGTTTTCAGATTGGACAAGACCCTTCAAGACATCGTTTACAAGTTGGTGCCCGAGTTGTTCCTGAAAGAGATGACCAGGCGGAAGCTGTTCTACCAACAGTATCCCCAAATAGCCGTCAGGGTGTCTCCGGAGGAGAGGGGGGAGGACACTGAGAGGACCATCTTCAACCCCAAGGACTGTATAAGCCTTTCGATGGAATACGTCAGGTGAGTGCTTATTGTGGCATCAATAATTCTTATTAACTATTTAAATGTGCGAAAGAATGTATTTTCGATAAAAATTGATGCTAGAATTGATGCTATTAGAGAAAGCAGTGTCATCAAATATTTAACTAAGGAACATAATAGACATAGACTGAAGGTATATGGCGACGAAGCTGCGTCTGATTCTAAAGTAAAATGTTGGTCAAGGCGATTTCGGTGAGGTCCTGAACCCTCTGACGATGAACGAATAAGTGGCATTCAGCCCAACCAATCCTGACATTTGCAAGGAAATGGCAATATTGATTCTCGAATGTCGTGACTTGAAAATGTTTACTATTGTTAATAATACAAATATCTGAACTAATTGTTTAAATAATTCTTCATGATAAACTAGGCATGAGTAAGGTTTTATCAAAGGGGTTCAAAATCTGTTGATTCCCGAACAAAAAATCCGTGGATTGTAAATTTCTCAAAATTATTTGATATTTTTGAATGTAGACCATAACTTTTCTCTAAAAATACACTTTGGAACATCACTGGGATCTATCCACATGCAATGGGCTCACCCACCAATCCCGAAATAGTCGACGTCCAATCCATACTCCGCCCTTGTTACTCCTCTGTCGGACTACTAACTATTAGTCGGGGTTTGGCTCCGTCTGACATTTTGCAGACTAATAATCAATTGAAAGAAGATATTGGTATCCATTTTGAAACATGAATCTTTTTTTTCTGGTGAAATAAAGAATAGTTCAAAATTTTTGTCAACTGGAAAAATTTTGTATCAGATTTAACTTCACTAGGATCAAAATTTTGATTTAGCCACAATCATTTATTGCATCTGCATCATTATTTTTCTTGTATGTAGGTACCATGTATCTATTTGTGACGAGTGGTAAACCGCTATTGATACGTGGATACTGGATAGTCACAGATATCCCACGATGTCCACATATATCCTGGAATGTCCACAGGTTTCCCGAAATATCCCTAGATGTCCTTTTATATCCATAGATATACTTTGAAAGCGGACGGGATATCCTGTGTACAAATTTTGGTCGCGGTTTGTCCCCCGACTTGCGACACTCGGTAATCTAGATTTAACCCCAAACTGGCCGTAAAGTTTTTATTCCTCGCCGAATGGCGTCTCCAATTACGACGTCGGTCCCTCCGTCCACCGCCCACTTGACACGACAAGGCAAAAAGACCGTCGAGACGCCGAACGAGTCAATCGCCGGTTTGCGTCGCAATAAAAAAAAAGTTTCGCTGTTTAGCCCGTCGGTTTCCGGGCCGGAACAATTTGGCTTCCGGCGGCGGCCGACAAATCGTTCTCGGGCCGAACGTAAAAGCCAGTGGCGTACGAAATTTCCTAAGCCTGGTAATAAAGACAGACAAAATGTTTCATCATTTCGGATAATGTTTAGTTTATAACTTAATTTCACATTTTCCTTAAGCTCTTGACACCCTAAATATATCCTGGAAAAATCAGGTCGATAGCTTTAATAATTTCTAATTCGTAAAAGATTTGAAACGGCCCCTGCTGTGACGTCACATCACTCGACTGGCTCAGCCCGACCGCTTTATACGTTGTTATCTGTTGTCTCACATTATTTCTGGCATAGTTTTAGTTTTTTCCTGTTTATTGGTGTTTTTTCGTCTGTGAAAAGCATTAAAAGTTGATTAAAGAAACCTTTGCGCTAAAAGGATCAGTTAAGGGTTATTTTTATTAAACTACTTTTGCCCAATCAAAAATCGCACTATATCTTGCACAACTGAAGAGTAGTGCAAGAAGGAGATAAATCCGTTCATTTGTAAAATTATATTTTTACATAAGAGTGCTCTTTCTCTCAAATATGGAAACTATAAGATAAAATCACTTATTCATTCATTACAAGTACAAAGAGTGTGTAGCTGAGAGTGTGCGAAAATTACGTGGAATTTTCAATAGAAGGTAAGCAAAACTGTTGAATTTGGAGCAGAGATCAATCCTCTGGTCAATGAGTGACATGTGGTGTGGATTTTAAGCTGGTGGGGTGATTGGTCCGTTCTTTTTTGTAATCGTGCGTTACTTTTGGAACACTCTTTATTTGTTTTGGTCGTGTGTTTTAAAACAGTATTATTGTAAGCAATAAGTATGTAATAGTTTTGTGTATGAAAAACGTTTTGAATATTACTTAATCAATTAATCATATAATGTACGTGACGCTCAGCCATGTGGGCTAGCCCTTAACGAGTGGTATGACGTCACAACATGGCTTCCGTGCGTTTTCTCGTGCTCCTTTTGCATTAATTCATTTTAAGGGAGAAATTGTTGAAACAAATTCAGATTTTTTGCTCAACAACTAATTATGATCTATATTTTCCGAATATAAATTAAAATGAGCCTGTTGGATTTTCTCGAACAACATCGAACTGGACAACTCGGATTAACATTTAGACGCGTCTCCGACCTTGAAGTAAACGTCATAATCTGTTTAGAAGTGATCTAACCGTGGGACTACAGATGTTTCTTGAGGGAATACCTCTTACGATTTATTAATAACGCTGCACTGGCCAGGTGGTCGCGTCGTTCACGGAACTAATTCGTACCAATAAGGTGGCGATGAGAAGCCGGTCAATCACTGTCGGCCTCATCCACTCGGTTTTAAAGAAGAACGCGTTATTTATCGAGGTCTCGAATAGGCACCTGTCCCGTAATGGACCGAGTATTATTCGGCAATTAAATTTATCGGTGTCTTAAGTAGTGTATCTAGGTGGAAATGTGTAGGGATGGAGTATTTGGACCTGGATCAACCGAGTGTTGAGGCGTTTCTTTGTATAAATGCATAGTTATTATAGTCTTTCCGAAGTCAGTTGAACATGTAAAAAACGCCTGGCAATAAAATTTAATGACTTTCATAGGCGTCCCTAAAAAAGTTTTATAATAATTTGTATATAATGTGTGGAAAATTTCTATTATATGTTCGTTTGGCCAACAACGTATTTTAATTATTTGTCCTCAAACAATTATATTATATTGATGGTAAATTTCGTTTTGTTCTGTTTCAAAAATAATAATATTATTTTTCCCTTTCGCAATTGTAATATCAATTATTAATAGAAGGTGCCTATAATAAATTAAACTTACCTGAATCACACCAAATTCCGCATTGCTGCACTGCACCTGCTGGGCAATATGTCAACCACTTGTCAACAGCTGAGATTTATTGTCCAGTAGACCAATGCAGTTGTGTTTGTATTTCGTTTGCCCGCGCTCGAATTCTTCAACTGGGCGTATACATTTCTACCACCACGTTTAGTTCAACCAGACCTGTGTATGGGTATGGCTAAATAAATATGGGAACAAGTTTTTCAAATATTTCAATACCGAGTTGCTGCGTCAGCGACCGAATTTGGTACATACTGTCAACCTCTTGGTTCTTCAATTGATATAGGAAAGACTATACTATATGTTCTGCGGGGTTTCTGTAAAACTTAAGTCGAGACGGGAGATACTAGATGACATCTTATATTTCCATAAAGTTGACAGAAAACGTCAAATATTCCTGTGTAAAAGTTGGCTCGTGTCAGGATCGTTAGAGAAGGCAAACTTTAACCTTGAGTGATCTAATGGCTTTGCAGTATTACTGAAACGGGAATACGTCAGCGGTATTATAATTTGATTTTCTTCATCTATCTCAGTACCTATTAGTTATTTGAATTATTAATCATTTTAATAATTTATGCGTTAGTCGATATTTCTAAACATTACAATTGCTACATTTTTATAGTTTAAAATATGTAAAAAACAACTACAAAAACACAATTCGGTCTACAGTCTATGATTAAGTAGTTAGGTAAACCAAGTATTTTTGATGCTGCTACAAAAGAATGAGTGAAAGTCAATTCTTCTGCATTTGTCTGAAATAAACTTTTCAATTACTTTTTCATTAAAGTTTGGTATTTCTCGCACCATTGATATTTCAATAGATAGCGTTGCAAGTGTCGTTAGTTTGTCTTTAAAATCTAATTTAAACTTTTGCAATATTTTTAAAAACACACCAGAAACAATACTTTCACTGCTGCGCGACAGTAACCATGACCACCGTTGTAAACACTTTCCAGGTTTAGGGACGAGCTATGAGGAGCCCACGTATTCAATGTTTTTCAAATGAATTTTGCAAGTCCAGTTAAACTGACTGCACTTTACAAATTTAACATTTCCTTTTCATGTTTCATAAGGTTAATATATTTAATTACCTAGATCGTCGGTTCTTAACCTTTCATTTATCGCGGACCTCTTTTCAATATTTTTTTGCTGTTCTGAACCCCCAGTTGGTCTCCGATCTCAATTGAAGAACCAAGAGGTTGGCAGTATGTAACAAGTTCGGTCGCTGACGCAGCAACTTGTCATTGAAATATTTGAAAAATTTGTTCCCATATTTATTTATTCATACCCATATACAGCTCTGGTCGCCCGCTTGAAGAATGAGCGCGCAGGCAAATGTGGCACAAACACAGCCGCACTGGGCAACCTGGCTATAAATTCAGTTGTCAACAAATGGCCTAGCAGTGCAGTGCAGCAATGCGGAGTTTGGTGTGATTCAGATAATTTTAACTTATTATATGCATCTTCTATTAATCATTCATATTACAATTGGGAAATGGAGAAATAAGAGGAATATTTTGTTTACTAATATTATTATACAAATGGCAATTTGGAGACCTGTTGAAACGGAACAAAACGAAATTTACCATCAATACATTAACATTGTTTGAGGACATAAATAATTAAAATATGTTGTTGGCCAAATGAACATATAATAGAAATTTTCTACACATTATAGGTATACAAATTATTATGATTTTTTACCTTTAGCAGAAAACTTTTTTAGGGAGCCCTATGAAACTAATTAAATTTTATTGCTAGGCGTTTTTATGCATGTTCAATTGACTTCGGAAAGACTATACTTACTTAGATGTAAGTCCCAATTTAAATGAGTTTGAAGTATTAATTCCATATTGCATACCAAACTTAAGTTTTGGAAAGATAAACAATTAGTTACACTGCTTGCTTCTATTTTTTTTTTGTTCTACAGTTAGCAATTTGATTATATTCTCGTTTTAGTAAGTAAGTAATTTAAGTAATAGATTGTCAAGGTTATGTTGACATAATTTACATAGATTTTGTAAAACTTTTGACCGTATATATCAAGGAAGAACCCTAGCGAAATTACCTAAATATGATTTTAGTGATTCCCTTAATACAATTCTTTAAATCATATACCTAATGTTTGCAACTCATAAATATTGTTCTTAACTTCTGGCATTTCCCAAGGATCCAATTTAGACACTTTGTTATCTTTATTGTTTATAGACGATATTATCGAGTACAAATGCATTTTGTTCGCATATGAATTAAACATGATTGTGTACTTACCTACACAATATCAGCTTAAAAAAATTGGGACTTGGTGTAATATGAATAAGTTATAGTAAATACTTTGAAGAAACGGCCCGTAGAATTTGAATATAAATTAATTTCGTTAACATTATCTCGATGTGATAGTAATAAAGATTTGGGTATAACCTTCCACGGCTAGCGGTGATTTAACACACGTATCAATTTAGTTGCGTCGGCATCTTTAAAGATGTTAGGTTTTTAATTAGAAATTGTGAGCACCGCAACGAGCAAAGTTTAAAAATCCCTGATTACTCTTACGTTAAATCTAAAACAGGATATTTTTCGACTAAATCGGATCCCATTTTATAGATATAATGATGGAACTACTGAAGGTATACACGGTTTAATATCTTGCAAGACGACTTGATCATGAAGTGTTAATTAAGAATTTTCAATGTGCCTTAATTATAAAACGTATAGTTCTTGTTCAAATCTGGTTTATTAAATTCAACATAATGAACTTGACTGTTGATTTTTTTTGCATGCATTAATATTTCATATTTCCAGATATTCAAAGAGACATGTCGAGGTTTTTGTGTTGCTATTGATCAATATAATATCGAGCTCACTGTTTTTATCTATACAGGGTGATTAACAACTTATCCAAAAAAATTTGGGAATATGTAGATGCGGCATGAAAAATGGAGTCAATATGGTAAAAAAAAAATTTCTAAAATCTTTATAGTTTTCGAGAAAAAAAATTATTGAAAATGTAGTACTTTCCACCATTACATCGCTGGACATCTGTAGTCTCTAGAGTCTTTCGCATTCTGTGCTTTACGCGTGGAGAGCCATGTTTCCCCAGCAACTTCGAATACTGAAATCCGATTTTACAATTGGCATTAACGTCGTTGCGATAGTATTTACAATAGTTTTTTAGTAGATAGTGTCAAAAATGGCTTATGTGTATCTTTTTATGTTATGGTGAAGCAAGACAACATCTGTGTTAGTTCGTAGAAACTGTGTAAGACGGATCCAAATGTGTTTATATGTCGGTGGACAAAATTTTGAACAGTTGTTGTAACAACAGGTATGTCAAATTATTTTATTAAGTAAAACCACAAATTAATTTCATGAATTAATAATAACAATAGCGGCAAAAGCATTTGAATTTGCCGATATAAAATAGGTGCTATAAAATTCTATTTATTTCTTTCCTTGCGAAAGTTTTTGTCCGTTTTTAATTACACTTCGCCTTATGTAAGGTCAGGTTTTACAGTGGACCAGTTTCCAGTGCCGTACAGAAGTGTATTTTTAAATCATTTTCGAACTCCACTTTTCATTTTTTTTTTTGCAAAATTGTATCTGTAAGAGTCCCCTGTATATCCAATTTTTTTTATTTTTTTGGATAAGTTCTGAATCGCCCAGTATGTAGTTTTAGTTTATAGTTTCATATTTTTATATGTAATCTTACAGGTTTGTAGTATTTGGTGCATTGTTACTGTTTGTTACGTATTATTTTGTCATAAATCACATGTATGTCCTGTAATTGGGTTCCAGTTTGTTGGGAAATAAACACCTATATAGAATAAATAAAAAATAGATAGATAACTTATCTCAAAAAGGGCCCTTATTTAAAAAAATATTTCCTCACAATTGGCTGATCTGATTTTGACCATTTTTTTTAAACCGTACGTTTATTCCTCGATAACGACGCCAAAACAGACATTGTTACTGAAATTTCAGCAACAAGATGGGGGAGAAATTAAGTTGTTTCTTTATTCAGGTCATTATCTCTGTTATTAGCTAATTATACAGTAAGAAACAACTACTCTGCGGACTACATGTCCCGTACAGCATTTAATTACACCCTCAATATCTAGGAAATAACTAAAATCATTCTTCCATACAGACTGTTTTCGAACTTCAATCCTCATCAATATACCGTAGATGAGACGACCTACGAACGATTTACCTGTTTGGATATGTATGAGTGTTGGTGAGATATAACATGCAAAGTATACGTCACATCTTTAATGTTATTGCTATTACGACTACGACTCGTAGAAAACAGAATTGTTGTTTCCAACAATTTCATTAGTATGTCCCAGTAGGCATTGAGTACCGATGCCGTTTGAGATATGGCATATAGGGTGTTAGAAGTTTGACTATCTTAATTTTAACAAACGAGATACAATATATTAAAATAAAAAAAAAACCTTATATGACAAGGGTCCTAACCTGAACCATTTCCGAGAAAAAAATCTCCAACTTGATGTACAAAAGTTCGATTAATTAAGGAATATTGACATAACTGCGTGCTTAGAATACCATAAAATACAATGTTTTTATCACTTTTTCTAACTTCTTTATGCTTAATTCTAAAAAATAATTAGCGTTGTAATAAATTTAAAATTCGATCAAATTCATATCGAGCAATGTGACGCGGCGATTAACACGAGGTACTAAGCTGTCCAGCAATACGCAATTCAGTTAATGTTGGTATCTGGAATTGAAACGTGTCGGGGTGTTTTTGCGTAAAACTATTTCCTTTTCTTGAGGTGTTTTCCAGCGAGTGGATTCGAAGATGTCGTGCTTGCATCGAAAATGGTGGTGGACATTTTAAGCATATGTTGTTGTTTGTTTTGTACTTGTGCGTTTGAAAATTGAATTTTGCTTTTTGTTAAGTCCTTAAATTATTTTTAATACGTGTGATTTCTTGGACGACGTAAATCTTAGGGTACTTTAATTACATATTTTTCAAATTCATAATTTGATTAAAAGTTAAGTTCCTGTTTTAAGAGACTCATAATTACTAAAATTCGAGCTAAAATTTAAGCACAACACTATTTTTGTACTAAAAAATCAATACATTTTATTTTATTTATTTAAAAACTGGAAAACAATTGTCTTGAAATTTACTAAATGTTTCGCAGTAATAGTTGTTTACATTTTTTCCGTAGGACAAGTCTGCTGTTTAGCGCTGTTATCACGTTGTGATGAAACTCCCCAATATTAATACTCGCTGATATTAATCTCATGTTGAAGTTATGGCACTCATACTTCTTACACCCTGTATACTGCATCATTTGGGATGACCTCGGTTGTTAATTGAGACATATAGTTACATTAAAGTCCACCAGTTTATTGTAACAGTTATAAGTCACTAAACAAATCAATGACAATTTGTAGACTTAACGACACTGGAAACATGGAACGACATTGATCAGTAAAAGATTAACATGTAAGTCATCGACGTGAATTCATTCATTTATTGTCACAGATTTTTTTTATTGTTGTTATTACTGTTAAGAAAATAATAAGACTACAGAGAAATTAGCTATAATTTTTACCACTTCTCTGGCTCATTATCTCCTATAGAGTCGCCCGCAGACTGCGTCCCGATTTTCCTTTTTTTTATGTAAACGGAACATCACTTCTCTCAGTGTAGCGGAAGTCACAAAGGGGCCGCCCCGATTCAGATAGCGCCGTATATCAAAGTCCCACTTGCCGCCTAATCTCGTACATTGCCGGGCGCCCTATAAATTTGTTCCGCGGGCAAAGGGACAGGTCGACGAGGTGTACGCAGGGCTTATTAGAATACATGTAGGGCGCCCCCTCTGAGGTAAGTAAGAGCCCCTATTTGCATACGTCCGTATGTCAGGTGGGTGCCGATTCGAACCCCGTCCCTTACCGGGGGATGATAATTTCGAGGTGGAAATTTTGATCGTGACGTCCGCGAGATTTATGCAGTACCTGATGGGGGATTGCGATTGAGAACGGATGTTTTTGTCGGGTTGTGATGATGGATTTATGGCGAATCGATTGGGTGCGGATCTGGCGACGTATTTGTCCAATGTGTTTTAATGAACCGAAAGTAAAGTGGACGTTAATGTGTAGTAGTGATGTAACGAATGCCAGTTTTTAAGCATTCGCGAACGCGAATGCGAACATCTGTTGTTGACATTCGCGAATGCGAATGCGAATATTCAGTTTTTAAATCTAGCGCCTTTTATCTATGATTCAAAATATGCCGCGCGCGACGCACATAATATTTCCGGTGACAGCGGCGCTAGAGACTAAAGAAATTAGCGTTGTTAAGTTGGTAGAACGGTGTTTTTGTATGATTGAAATTTTGTTTTGTTTTCGCTATCGGCTCAGATGAGTTTGTGAATTGTGAGGTTAGACTGTTGTTAGTTATTTCTTATTTTTTTTGTTTAATTTACCTGATATTGTTTTCACATTCTGTATTTTTCTTTCACGTTCATATTCGCAAAATATCAAAGATATTTGCGAATGCGAATGCGAATATTATAAATCAAACGAATATTCGCGAATACGAATGCGGATATTCGTTACATCACTAATGTGTAGGGTATTTCTGAAGAAACAATCGAATGCCCATGGACTTAGTTATGTTGTTTGAGGGGTAAAACTAATTAATTAGTCACAACATTTTAAAAAACAATTATGAGATGTCCATTGGGTCCATCCAAATACTGTAAAAAATAAATAAGAAATGGACACATTCAAAATTATTTAAAAGTATTTCTCGACACGCCACTGGAATTTGGTCGACTGTAATACCTGACTTGGCGCAATGCAGGCATTGACATGTGCAAAGCCTTCATAAATGTTTACAAGCCACGTGACCACCGAGCTTAGGCAGCCAAACATTGCACTGTCAACTAAATCTCTAAATCTTGGCGTTACCATTATTAATGATTCGTTTACAATGAACAACGACAAGGCGTTGCGTCTACGCAAAAAAAATTTAATCGTACAGAGGACTCGTACAAATACAATTTTGTAAAAAAAATCAAAAATGGCTGTTTGAAAATGATTTAAAAGTACACTTCTGCACGACAATGGAAACTGGTCCACTGTAAAACCTGATCTTACGCAAGGCAAAGCATGCGGTCGGCAAAGTGCAATAAAAATTAACGGTCAAAAAATTTAAAGAATTTCTTTCCCAAGAAAATACATAATAAAATTTTATAACTATTTTATATCGGCAAACTGTTAGTGTTATTATTAATTAATAAAATTAATTTGACATACCTGATGTTACAACTGTTCAAAGTTTTATCCACCCACGTGTAAACACATTTGAGCCGGTCTTACCCAGTTTCTACGAACTAACACAAATGTTGTCTTGCTTCACCATAACGCAAATGCTTCACCATAATACAAATGTTGTCTTGCTTCGTCATAAATTAAAACGATATCCATCAACTCGAGTTGCTATACACGTAAGCCATTTTTGACACTTGAAAAACTAATGTAAACACTATCGCTAAACGTTAACACTAAAATCGGATTTCGGTATTCGGAATCGCCTGAGGCCACGCGGAGAGAGAGAGAGAGAGAGTGCATTGCGCACAGCGCATAACGCTAATAACGCTAGAGACTATAGTAGTCCAGTGATGTACGGGTTAAAAATACTACAACTTCAATAATTTTTTTCTCGAAAATTTTTCATGACGCATCTATTCCCGAATTTTTTTGAATAAGTTGTGAGTCACCCTGTATATAAGTGAAATTTTCTCTCAACTGCTTTATTTTAGCGTATTCAATTATGATTTTTATTATTGTTATTAATTCCTAAGTGCTTGTTAAATGTAATCACTAATCAGTAAATGCTAATTAGTATTTTAATCAAGAAAAAAATTGTACTTGCATGATATTACAACTGTTCAAAATTTTGTTAACTGACTCGTAAATATATTTGGCCAAGTCTGATCAGTTTTGACATACCAATACAAATCCTCCTTAGTCTCGCTCATCCTGCACTCGTAAATTTATTGATAGTACTGTAATATGTTCAAGTAAATCATCCACTTCGGTACTATACACTTCATTCTTTTAACTATCTGCATAAAAAAATATCGAGAGGATTTAAAACAGGAGACCGCGGTGACCATACCGCTGGTCTTCCTTGTCCAATCCACTTGTATTTCATTAAGATAATCTAAAACATTTAGTTGAAAATTCGAGATGCCAAAAAAAATAGTTTAATTAATGAACAGGGAGCGCGGGAAAACGCACGGAAGCCATGTTGTGACGTCATACCACTCGTTAGCGGCTGGGTCCCATATAGATCTATGATACCTCTAGCTGGAGAAGCAGACAGAAACAAAGTGTTGTCATGCGTATTTTTTTCTTGAATGTTTTTTTCAGTGCAGTTTCTAGTTAAGCAAAAATAGTTTCACATAAATAACCCTTGACTATAATACTATTGGTGTATAGGTGTCTTTAATAAAATATTTAATCACTTTCACAGGTGCGAAAATACCGGTAAACAAGGAAAAAACTAAAACTACCACAAATAATTATATGGAGACAGTAACTATTAAGCGTGGGGTCAAGCAAGTCGAGTGGTGTGACGTCACATATGCATTTGTAAATCGTTGGACCGTTTGAAGTATGTATTTTACGAAATGAAAATTAGCTATTAAGCTATTTCAAGTTCCTAGAAACGTACGTTGTGATATGAACAATATTTATTTATCTCATTTAGCTTCATCAGGTGTAAATCTGTTAAGCATTTTGTTATATCAACCATTTGCAAAATCTAACCCGTAACGGATAATTTGTCGAACAATTTGCCTGTTATTTTTTCACAGTCTATAATATATTCTTCTATTGCTTCAATATGATGTAGACTCCTGTGATATCTATCTATTTCATGATTTGTAACTTGGAAAACTTTCTGGAAACAAGCGAGATGCTGTTAACACATTTTGTCGTACTTCGCCATAAACAAAAATATGTAATATCCATTATGCTATATACATAGGCCTTTATGCTATATACATAAGCCGTTTTAAAGACTTGCAAGACTGATGTAAACCATAAACCACGATAACAAGAGTTCTTGCTTCTGAATGTACGTGTAGCCGGCTGAGCGTTCTAACGTGAGGGACGCGTCCGAACAGGGGCGCCCTCTCCCGTTTCGAATTTATCAAAATTAAGGAAGACGACGGGCAACGTCGAGGCGGACGGGCTACGGATGATTAATTCAATTTTCCCTTTCGCAGCCCACTCTCCAAACGTCGGCATAAAGGAGCTTTGTGCGCCGTGTTAATCCGAGTTTTTATGCGAATAATTGGCTTTTAATAAACGACCGACGCTGTGGCGGAAGCCCGAGGCAGGTAAAAGGAAAGATGACGTCTCTCGAAGAAATGGGCAAGTATGCTGAAGCGAGGTAAACTGGTCAGTTTTTAACAAAGTTCCTGATATACCAGAAACACTCTTAGTGAGAAAATTGACTCGGTTGTAAAACTACATCTAAAGACTGCAGTATATCAGTACAATGGTTTTTCTCTTTTATCTCCAAACAATCTTATTTTTACCTTTTTTCCTTTCATATTTATATATTTTTTTTAACCTCCAGCAATAATAGCTTTATGACCAAGTCGATTTTATAGACTCATTTGCAACAGCTTTCATAGGTTTCGGATTCTCTTTTGGCGAGTCGCATTTAAAGAGAAACCCATTAACTGGATGACGAGAGGATCGTACTGTGTGCAGGACTGGGGCGGTTCCTTCATTAGTACTGTAGGGCTTCAGAACCACCGAAATTATAACAGAAATAGGCAACTAAATTCATGTTTTTATTTTAATATAAACATTGCCCAACCCAAACCCAAACTTTACTAAGACAGCGGTAATCACGCGGCTCTCAGAAATCATCGGATGTGATCAACACCATTGGAACACTGAAATCTTCACTTGTGGACGTGAACGGTGGAACAGGCCGAAGCTCGATCGGGTTTGCCTCGAATGCAGACGAAAACCCGCCAAATAGCTGCATCTCCGGCAGCTCTTTGGGGCGCTTGAGAGGATGGCTGTGTTTCGTTGCTTTTCGCTCCGCTAATTTAGACCTGAAGTTTAAATAAAAATGGAATTTGTATTGGGTTAAACTAAATTTCAGGAACTTAAATTTTATTGTTGTTGTTAACAGTAAAGGATTTAATTATGAGACTTATTGTATAGAGTTGTGTAAAAACATATTCGACAATTTAATAAAGACATATTTGCGGAAGAACTGGAATTGTGATTGGTCAGAAAAAATGCTGGTTGAATGATTTCCGGGCTGGTTTGTAAATTTCTAATGCTTCTTTGGATAGTCGGCTATACAGCGAGAGATATCGAACGAGCTATCAAGACACATACGCCCATGGAGAAACGGGAGTACTTAGCGACAACGTATCTACTTTACGTGAAAGGTTGTACAGATAAAATCGGGCGTTTGAAGAAGAGGAATATCAGCATAGTATTCAGCACTGTAAATTAGGTGGGGGCAGCGTTTCCAAAGACCTGCAACAACGATCAGCTCCAAGCAGTGGCGGCCCGTGGATTTGAATACAGGAGGGGCGCATTTTGAAAAGAGGACGTACATCATAAGAGTTGCGGGGGGTGTGGGGGGCGGTAGCATCCCGCTTAGCGCCGCAGGCGAAATATTTTAAGGGATTTGAAGGTCATTGTGTTTTGCAAGTACCCCAAAATGAATACTGTCAGTGTGTAAAGTAGCTACTTAGATACAATGCGAGAAATAAAATTCCAACGTGTGGGGGCTGAAGTGGATAATCGATCAACCAACCCAGTTAGGATGTAATTATGTAGATTACTGTAATAGTTCATTCTGTATAGTTTTTGAAGTTCCTTTAAAAACATGGGCATCACTAAGATGTTTATCTAAAACGGGATCAATTTTTGCACTAAGTATAGTCTATCAGTTCTAAAAATACCTCTTTGTTTACCGAGTCACTTTTTTTATTATGTCCACGAAGAGGAAGGTTACATGTACCACATAGTTTTAAGATATTTATAATTTTTGAAAGAAGCAATCGATTTTTCTTAACTGTTTCGTTATGACTATTTATTTGTTCTGCGTAAGCACTATTTAAACAAGAAGCAATATTTACTATTCCTAAAAGTAAAAAACTCACCAACTTATTTTTGTGTTTCTTAATTTTAATTTCTAAATGTTTCAAGTCAGAAACTCCAGTTTTCGTCCAGTTTTCTTCGCCTCCTCCAAACAATAAACATACAAAACAAAAAAATCTATTTGTTTGGTCACAACCACACAACCACAGGGTCTTATCATAAATGTTTTTATCAAATTTGCGAAAGCCGGCCCACTTTTGCACTCTTTCTGCACCTGAACTAAATTCAACACTGGCGTTGGACGTCCGTTATTTTTCAATTCGACTTTTTCCTCTAAACTTAAATTACTAATAACAAGTTTTTTTATTTCACAAACCCTCATTTTAAACTTAAACTTATAAAATATAATGTCTTAAAAAGCGCCAAAGCAAAAACAAAACACGTATAACCACACTTCAGTGATACGGGTTATTGCCTCATGGAGTCCCAAAACAAAGCTCGCGAGCCTATCGTCGCCTATCCCCTCCACGTGCCATACGTGCCAATTTGTCCAATCATATGTAAAAATATGCTTGCACGATGGACTCAGATTTCACGGTCCGCGACGATGGAGTGGGGATTGCGCGCGCGGTCAAACATAACTTTGGTACGATCATAGATGGCAGATGGCATTAATCTGAGCTACGTTCACGGAGTACATGCACTTTATGCAACCAACCTAACATCCAAGAGATATTGAAGCATGTTATTTAGATTTCTTATTGATTTAAATAAATACATTATTTTAAGTTTAAAGTTTGAAAATATCTGGGGGGGGGGCGGAGTCCCAGAGTCCTCCTTCACGAGCCGCCACTGGCTCCAAGCCTCCGGTGTGTATAGTATTCCTTGCTCTTGCGGAAAGGTCTACATGGGACAAACAGAAAGGCACATCAACACGAGGTTAAAGGAATATAAAAGTCGCCTCAAAAATAACAACTAGGAAAAATCGGCAGTAGCAGAACATACGGCGGACACAGGACACACAGTGGATCTGAGTGAAACCAATATGGTGGTGAGAGAGAGAGAGAAGATTTTGGTCACGACTATAGAGAGAATCATTAGAAATTTACAAAAATCCGAACAATTTCAACAGGGACGGTGGCGTGGATCTACCGGGTATATGGAAGAGAGTCATCCGTGAAAGCAACTCACTGGAACGTCATGAATTAGTGACCACATCAAATATTCCAGTTTCTGAGTAACTTCTGAAGAAGAAAGCGACATGTCTCTCGAAACGTCAAGAGTTGTAAATCGACGACGTGGCAACCAGCCCGGAAACCATTCAACCATTAACGACAGCCACGGAAACCTAAAAACAAAACTAGAGAAAAAATGCTTTCTTTGTTTTCCGTATGTATTGTTCGATGGTGACTACGACGATAATAAGTTTGGAAGGAAACGGGAGTAAGGAATCTCAACAAGCTCAATTTGATTCCGCTTATTGGACAATGGGCTCATTCATCAAATTTTTTATTTGCTTATATATTGCAATTTTAAGTTTCTCTGCAAAAAATTAGAATTTTATATCGCCTACAAGTCATCCAAAAAAAATCATAAACTGGGGCACTGAGTATCCGCTGAACCGGCGAGTGTGACGTCACCGCATGGGAAACCGATGCCGCATGGTTTCATTCGTGGAACGGATCGCTTTTTCTTGTGTTCCCGTGCCATCTTTCGTGGGCACCACTTTCCAAGCAAATTGCCGTGAAATCTGTCGCGGGCGACGCCAAAGTAAAGGCGCGTGCGAACAGAGCGGTCCCGAAAACACCCGCGGTAAAATAATCGAATACCGTTTTTCGATTTTCGGCAATTACGAGAGCGGGGCACCCTAATGATTTACGCCCGACGTGGCAGGCAGCTGTTTTCGCGCGCTGCGCCGCATAAACAGCGACGTTTCCATTATTAATTGGCGTATTTGTGAAACGTCGCATTTCGGCGGAGCCCCGGAAGCCGTAAAAATGCTCGGATACAGGCCGATGCGGCGATTCCGGAGAGGTAGAGTCGACTGTTTTTTATGTAGCGCTCGTGGCTATGTCACATGCGGTAATAAAACATTTTAGGGATGGCTCCTGCGTAAGTTCCGCACAAAATTATAGCAGAAGTGTAACAGAAACAGAGAACTAAATATATTTTTGTAGAAATTTCGTGTGATGAATATGAAATTAGAATTATTTTTATTAGATAGGCTAATTCTATAACGAATAATCTATATAAACCCTAACTATACTAAAACAGTAGCAATCATGTGGCTCTTAGAAATCATCTGATCGAATCGGCACCACTCCAACCAAATACCCAAAATACTGGGAGCTCAAATCCTCGGCGGAACAAGCCGAAGCTCGGTCGGGTTCGCTTTCGATGCGGCCGAAAGCTCGCTAAATAGCTGCACCTGGAGCAGCTCGGCAGTTAGTATCTTGAGGAGTTAATTTTGTTCGTTGTTTATCTTGTTTCCAGCCAATATAGATCCGAAGTAGTTACTTTAATTGTGAAATTAAATTTCACATTCTTAACTGTCATCAACAGTTAACAGTAAAGTCGTCGTTTACTGGATTTAATTCTTGAATGACATATAACTAGGTTTCTCACTGTTCTGAAAAATATTTTTTTTTGTTTTCCTTATGTATAGTTGCGAAAAAGCGTGAAAGGAAACGGGGGTAAGGGATCTAGTGTATTAAATTAAAAAGGTAAGAAAAACATGGAAATAGTAAAACTCATATTAGCAACCAAATGTGATTTTCTTAACTTGGCAATGTCAAAGATGATTAACTTTGTAAAAATTCAAAAGTATAACGAAAAAATTACATGAAACAGTTATATTTTATCCAAAATCCTCGACTATATTAAATTTTGTGGAGCTTTTGAATTTTCGTTACGAAGACACGGTGAATCCGAGAAGTCTGAAGACCCTGGAATTTTTAAATAACCCTTGACTGATACTTTTGGCACAAGGGTTTGTTTCATTTTTTAATTTTTTTCGCAGATGTCAATTCATTACTGATCCCATAGGCACTAGCGAAAAGCAGCAACAAGAGGCGTTTCTTGCACATACTTTTCCCCAAAAATTATCTCTGTTCGAGTAACATTTCCGCTTTACTTTCTTTAATCCCTACAAGTTTACCCCAAATCCCAGTAAAAAAGGTCACTGGCCGCTCGCTACTGAAACACTTAAAATTTTCTTGAATATGCTTATTGTGAGTATCTTTCTTCAATAACTGTAAATTTTTAGCGATATCTTTTAAATCGTTTAAAAAAGATACCGCATCAGAAAATTGAATGCCTTTATGTTTCAAAAAATGTGTACGATTCATATTGAATAGTCTTTCCGAAGTAAGTTGAACATGTATAAAAACGCCTAGCAATAAAATTTAATGAGTTTCATAGGCGTCCCTAAAAAAGTTTTCTGCTAAAGGTAAAAAATTTCTATTATATATTCATTTGGCCAACAACATATTTTAATTATTTATGTCCTCAAACAATTTTATTATATTGATGGATTTCGTTTTATTCCGTTTCAAAAGGTCTCCAAAATGCCATTGTAATAATATCAGTAAACAAAATATCCCTCTTATTTCTCCTTTTCGCAATTGTAATATGAATGATTGATAGAAGGTGCCTATAATAAATTAAAATTGCCTGATTCACACCAAATTCCGCATTGCTGCACTGCACTGCTAGTCAATTTGTCAACAACTGAAATTTATGGTCCAGTCGCCCAGTGCGGCTGTGTTTGTGCGCCGTTTGTTTGCGCGCACATTCTTCGACTGGGCGTATACATTTCTACGTGGTTTACACGGTAGTAATCTGTTAAGGTGGATCACATGAGCTTTATAGATAACAGTGTGTTAAAATTAATAATTACTCATCTTTTAGAGTAAGTTTAGTAATCTGTTAAGGTGGATCATATGAGCTTTATAGATAACAGTGTGTTAAAATTAATAATTACTCATCTTTTCCCGTGGCTAGTACGCCAGGTATACCATAGGGTTCACACCTTGGCCCACTTTAGATTTTATTATTCATACATGATATTGAGCGTTGTTTTCTGTACTCGAAGTATTTATTCTCTTGATCTAATTACGTACAGGTACTTTGAAGTTTCTAGTGTATATGGTATCATTAAATTTCAAAAAGACTTACCTTGCTTGTACGCTTATTGTATAAAGAACAAACCGGTTTGAAGTGCAGATAAATGTCACAGTATTGCTTTCTCTAGGTTGCCTATAAATATTCTGTTTTTATATTCCATTGATGAGGTAAAATTTAACAAGGTCAATTTTGTAAAAGATCTGGGTGTGCTATTAGGCTATAAATTACCTTTGAAGCTATTGTTAGGAAGGTATACCGTAATTTAGGTTTCATATTGTGACTTACCGAATATTTTACATTTTCCAATCTGTTATATATTTGGACAATGCTTTTTCTTGTACGTAGTTATCTTCAGTTTGCGATTATCAGATTTGTCGATATACTTAATTACAAATTAAATAGGCTCTTTCACGTCAGACATAAATTAATAGAATTATCGAGTCAAAAGGCAATTAGTAATACAATTTGTATATATAATATTTGCAATAATACTTTATTCCACATATACATTACTGAAAAACTTGCCTTTAATGTGAAACTACAATTAACTCATGCTATAAACTGTTTTACTTAAGCTTTAGCTCCACTAATTATTATGCTTAAAAGTCTCAAATATTCTACAAAGAGTACTGTAATCATATTGATTTATTTTCCATTATGCCAAGTCAAGCTTGAAGCTGTATGTGTATTTAATGAGTCTTTATTTTTCTGTATATTTGTTTGTTTATTTTTTGTATATATGTATTTACTTTTTATTATGTCTTCTGTGTAGTGTTCAGACATTCCAAATAATAATAATAATAATAATAATATCTCTACTCCTCATTCTAATTACGAGAATTAGCCCAGAAGTCGGAGACTTGTGCGGGAGAGGAGGCGGCATATTATTATTACGCAGGCCGCATTTGCGCCCAGGAACGACTTATGTTGGTAGGCCCTAACCACCATTCAGTGCAGGAATGAGGGAAACCTGGAAAACCTCATTAATTAGGGGGGTGGTCAAATGCCAGCCGGTGTCAATCTCTCACATTGACCCAAGCCAACATTCTTCCACCCTACCATACCTGCACAGAGGGCGCCAATCCTCCGTACAAGTATAGATAATCTACGGTCACTGGCCGCGGGATTCGAAACCCGGGCAGTTAGACACATCGATTTAAGTACTGACGCCTTAAACCGTGCGGCTATCGACCAGATAAATCCTTTGTATAACTCTGTTACTGCAATTTTTGTCAAAGTTCTGTTACCTTAATTCTAAATAAATAAATACCATAAATAATAAAATAAATATATGAATAATAAAATAAATCGTTGGCTTTTTCTACGATGTCGGGTAGACTTCTCGCAGACGCCGCCGTCGCGGTGGCGGGTCGGCGGGCGAATACTCCGAGGCGGCAACCTGTTGTGGGTTCCTAGCGCCGGGGGCGGCGGAGGGAGGACGCGCCGCCGCCGCTGCCCCTCCGCCGCCGCGCCGTCATATGGCCGCGGATATCTGTTTCTCCCACGCGTGGGGGCACGTCAGCGCCGTCATCTGATTGCGATGGTTTACGGGTCGTCGGGAGCGGCGCGGCTCCGGCGTCGGCGGCGGTTTTTTTTTCCAACCCCAAATTGTTCAAATCTGGTTACATCTTAACTTCGTCTCGCATGAAACCGGTCATAAATAGAAATAAAATTGAGTAAAATAAGAATAAAGGCGGAATTGATGACCTCCTTGTCATAGTTTTATTTTATCTCGAATAAAATAGGTCATAAATAAAAATAAGCTTACGTGAAATAAAAATTAACGAACAGTTGACGAGTTGTACTCTGCAGAGTAATAATTTGTTAAAATCTAGTCATATCATTGTTTAATACTAAATAAAGCAGGTCATAAATACCCAAAATAAGGTTAAATGAAAATAAATGTATATAAAATAAGAATAAAGACAGGCATTGATGACCTCCTGGTCATATCTTCATTTTATCTCGAGTCAAATAAAAATAAACTTATTTGAAATAACAATAAATAATTTGATGACCCACACTCTGCAGAATAATACATTGTTCAAATCTGGTCATTTTTACTTGTCTAATAAAACCGGTCATCAAATAAATTTATCCAATAAAGAACAAATTTATTATTACAAAATCGGGAAAAAAATAACCTCAGAATGTCAGATCCCTCGTCTCTATTATTATTATACGTCATATTACTGCTTAATATCACATAATACTATTCACAAATATAAGTGAACTTACCTGAAATAATACTAAACACAGTATTTATGACCCAGACTTCAGAATTTTAAATTAATCAAATTTGGTTCTATATTTACTCTTATTACATACATTAGAGTTGTGTATAAAGATAAATTTATCCAAAACAAGGGCAAACATTGATAACATAAATAATATAAATAAAGACTTTTAAGTAAATTTATTATTAAAATAAATAAAATATATCAGACAGTCATTGAAGAACGTCAAATTGTCCAAATATGGACACGTTTCAGTCTCATCAAAAATGTTTATTCTTATCTATTACTGGTTTTAGTCATAAATAAGATTAAATTAATCAAATGTAAAGCTAGATTTTGTTATTAATTATCGTTAAACTGTTCAGATTTGGCCATATCTTTAATTCGTCTCAAATAAAAACATCCGTAAATAAAAATAAATAAGAGACCAATAAGACATAATTTACATAATCTAAAGTAGGTGTCAAGACAGAACTGATTCCTATACGATCACTTGGTGAATTTTGGTCGTATCTTTACCTCCTTTCAAATGGAAGTGGTCATAAATAAAAATAAATTTATTTAAAATAAAAATAAATATGGAATTGACCAATTTAGAATGCCAATTCGATTAAATCTGATAGTTTTGCTTAAAAAATCTAAAACAAGAATAAATAAAGTATTGATCAGTTTAGAACGTCTAATTATTTGGAATAAAATCAGTCGGAAATAAAAATAAATGTATTTTAAAATTAAAAATTAAAAAAATAGATAGTTAAATTAAAATGTCAATTTGTTCAAATCTTTACTTTATTCGAAATGAAACCGGCCAAAATTAAATAAAATTTATCCAGAATTAAATTAAAAACTCATTGTCTGGTTTTTTAAATGAAAAGGGCAAGTACGCTGTCGGCATCGCCGTCGTGCTTGTGAAAAGTGAGGAACTTCACGGCCAGCGGACTGCGAAAAAAAACGGCGTTCCACGCCGCATAATAAGTGTATTTCCGCGCCGCGTAGGGTTTAAATCTGTCGGCCCGATGAAGTCGTTATTTCCTATTTACGCACTCGTCGGTTCGTAAGTCTATCGTTCCGGGCAATCTGGAATGTAAACATAACGAGAGTTGACCTTTCAGCCGGCGTCGTTCTCTCGATCGTCGATGGGCCATAAAACGGAACGACAGATCCGCAATAACGGGCGAGAGAGCGAACCGTCCGTCTTCGAGGACGCGATCCGGGGCGGCCTGCGGTCCAGGCCGGCGCGTGGGGGTGTTTGACTTTGAGACTGCAATTTACTGAATTGAACAAAAAATAATTAAAAATGTTTTTTAGCCGTTAGTTGATATATACTTTACAAAAACAAATTTGCAATTAGTGAAACACATTTTCATAAAATATTTATACAGAGAGGTACAGAATGAATGATTTCAAATATTTTGTGTGCCGTTCTCCTATTATTTTCACTCTTCGTAGTTGGTAATACTGACAGTGGTTTACTTAGTTCAGTGGCGGTTTAAGTGCAGTGGCAATAGGGTCACATTCATTTTAATCACAAAAATATAACACAAAAAGCAGAATGTTGGCATTAATTAATTTAAAGGGTTTATTAATTCGTTAAAGGAATACTTAATAAATACAACAGTAAGTACACACGGGAAGCACGGACATCTCTGAATTGACAAATCGTGTCGGTCGGAAATCTAAGAAAACGGAAAGTAATTTTGATCGAATGAAAGTAAATTTTAATACATTTGATAACATTTACGTGTGACGTCTGCTTCATTCATTTTGGATCGCTCGGTACATTATTTATTTATTTGTCCAACTGTCAATCATCAGTTACCGAACAAAGTTTGAAAGTTTTCAACAGAACAATTGAATGGGGAGGAAAACATAAAAGAAATAAAAATATAAAATATAAATAATAAAAGAACATATGAAAAAAATATGCATCGTTCTAAATTTTACTACACTGACATGACATAATATTAACATATTTTAATTATAAATTGCTATCATTTCTAAAAAACAAATATAAATATTGTATTACAAATATCGCTGGAGTGTGGAACACGTCAAAAATAGCAACTTTTTGAAGTCATCCGATTACTTTTTTCTACAAACATTTCACAAATGTTATTGCTTTTATTGCAATATTCTACTCATACTACTTTGCAATCATCATCAGCAGATCTTCTCAGACCGCTATAAGTAGGAAAGAATTATTTTTGGACCCAAATACTGTGAAGACTTTTGGTCATTAGCACAAAACCAATCTATTTTGCTACAATTTCAGCCAATTTTACCGAGCCCACATTTTCGTAAAGATCGTGCCGGGGTTATTTGATTTTTTTTACAAATCCCTCATCTTTAAGACAAAAAAAAATTGAAGCTGTAGAATCACCCCCAACAATGTTATGAGCAGATATATTCAGTGGAGGGAATATTTTTCACAGTACTGTTAATCCAATTACTTAATTTACCATATCATAAAGTTACATCTATACGGCAGTACAGTGTACCAAACTCTAAAACTTTGATACGTATTGTGAACTGCTAATGTTATGCGACAGTTGAACTGTATTTTTGTCACTGGTTTTATCCGAATGCAAAAGGATAACGACTGGGTGCTAATAATACCTTTATTTTGACGTGGAAGGCCGTGATTGGCCACCAGATCAGGTTGATTTGCTGCTTCGCCATCGGGCTGGGGTAACGGTTGTAGCCTTTCATAATCTTCTGTCAGCATTCGTATGGTGTCGGACGGAACGATCTAGTCTGGATCCTATCTTATCAACAGTGGCGTTGACTCGTGCGCCTTCTCCGTGACAATAACTGGAAGGTTCGACAGGGATAAATGATTCTTAGATCTGCGTTCTTCCCTGCTGTTCTTCTGACCCAATGTATTGTTTTGCACTGACTCTACTAAAATCTTAGGATTTTGTTAAATACTGAGAGCACTAGGACCCTATAGTCTTGTGTGTGGCTAGGCACTAAAAGTTTTGGTTCTGAGGTCCCTGGTGAGAACTTGCAAGCTATAGGAGCTTGGGCACTGCGCCTCGTAGGAGGACTAGTGAATTGCACTAATGAACTGGGTACCCTTAGGGGTCTTCATCGTAGGCAAGAATTGACCTAGACAGGAAACTTGAAGAGCTTCGGGAGATGGTACATTGATTTTTTAGGAGAGAATCTTAACTCTAAAGTACCTAATTAAAGAAATATCAGAATCTTGCATGTACACGATCTTAGTTATACAATACGAAAGTGGAAAGAGTGTTACTTGCTGTAAGAGTTAATTGGAGTACGCACTCTGGGCAGGATTCCGTCCCTGCTTATATATCTACCGATTCCCAAGGTTGACGTTCGTACGCATTTCGTCTATCTCTGCAGGTGGCTTTCTTACAGACTTCGGTTTAATGCGGTCCCTTAGACCCTAGCTGGATTCCGCGTCTTTAGTTTTCGATAATCTTGAAATTTTGCTAGCATTCTGGATCAACCGATTAAATGCTGTACAGGGCGTTGTCTTGACTAGGTCCGAATTTCGTCGTATTCGAAATTTTTTTAATTCGGACCTATATTTTCGTCACAGTACTCAAATCTAGCTGTCGTTGGGGATGGGGGCTGCTGCATAGGGTTAGTTCAGGCTGTAGAGCGATTTTTTACGAGACGGCGGGAATCTTGGAAAGTGAGGCGATTTTTTCCCTTCGTCGTCCTGGATCGCCGTTGTGTACAGCATCGTTCTGAGGTACTGTCAGACGCTGTGAGTGGAGCAGTTCATGCTGCTTGGAGCGGATTTGAGCGTGACGGCGGAAAATTTGGAAAGATCGGTGAAAAGTTCGTACAGGACCATCCTGACAACGGATGATTTGGTTTATTCCAGTTTTTGCTCTACATGTACAGAAATTACACATACATCAAACTTGGTACACGTGCTTTAGGATATTCAGCATAGGTTAAAAGTGATTTTTACTTTACTCACTGGGCAGTGAAGGTACACATGCTACAAAGTACGACTGCGTTCCTTCTCTGCGTCAAGTGTCTTCTTTGCCGTTATTTTCAAAATAATTTGGAAAACCAAACAATGCCGTTTAGCGGCTAAACGAAGGAACTTATGATAAAGGTAAGTTTAGTCAAATCTGTATCTTGATCGCAGGAAGCTGGCAGCTCCATATATACGGAATATTATGACACCCTGTATATGTTTCGATTTCTACTTCTACATGAAGAGTTGAGACTTTGAACTGTATCCAACCGATTTACTTTTTAAATAGGGCACCTGTTTCGAGAATCTGTTTATATTAATATTTTCTTTGTAGCAGTGTTTGTTTTCGATATTTTGCATTCCTTTTTCATCCACCGCCTCTTGTGTGTTCATTCCGGGACTCGTGCGGCAACATTCGAAGACGACGTCGTCGTCGACGGCGGAACTCCGACCCTCGATGCATTATTTATAGAGGTATCGATTTTCGAATGGGCCCCGTCCCTCTCTCTCACTCTCTCTTTTTCTCGCTCTCTCTCTCTGCGTCTCACGAGAGCCGGCCGCACACAACGTGACTTGCCATCCATCCTGGCTGACGGGCGCGGGATCCGGGGGCCCTCAGGACGCGTGGCATCTGTTTCGGGGTGGTAGTAATTTCGTATATGGAGTTGACTGTCTTCTTTATTCACATATTATAGTCGGCTGTAATTTACTAAGTAGGCCAAGGCGTATACCGGTCCTACAGTTCAGTCGTGTACGCAACCATAAGGTTAATTACCAAAACGCTAATAAGTTTTTGATGAAGATGATACAAAAAATGGAACAGGGAGTAACATTGCCGCGAAGAGCAAGACCGCTAACAAAATAAAGAACGTTAATGGCAAAATCGGGCCTCTAGACGCTAAATCTTCCGAGCATGAACTTATCCTAATTTGTTTCATTTTGTGTTTAATTTTGTACACAACCATAAAGTTAATTTGCCGATAAAACACGATATATTCAATTAATCATCAACATTTATTTTGTCTTTTTCAAAATAGGCTCCATTTGAAGCAATCCAACGAATAACCCAGTCGTCAAAGCACTTTTTAAACGCATATTCCGGTATGGATTTCAACTCCTTCAGTACTTTTTGTTTTATGGCTTCTATCGACTGAAACGTGTTCCACGAAGTGGTAATTTGAGTTTAGGAAAGAGAAAAAAGTCAGTAGGGGCCATATCCGGCGAATACGATGGCTGCTCCATGACCTTCGTTGAGTTTTTGGTCAAAAATTCATTCACAATTATCGCTTTGTATGGTGGTGCGTTAATGCGATCTAAAATCCAGGAATTGTCCTTCCATAAGACTAGCCTTTTGCGGTGGATACTCTCAAACGCCTCGTAACGCCCAGATAATATTCTTTTTCTTTATTAACTGTTTCTCCATCCGGGTGGAATTCTGTATGAATAACACCACGATAGTCAAAAAAAACAGTCGACATGACTTTAATTTTTGATCGACTTTGACGTGTTTTTTTTGGTTTCGGAAGCTTGTTGGCTGATTGGCATGTGAGGCTCGTAAACCCATGTCTCGTTACCCGTTATGATACGTTGCATGAATGTAGGATCCGAATTAGCTCGTTCAAGCATATTTTCAGCAGCGTGTTTGCGATGATCTTTTTGAAAAAAATTGAGTTCTTTTGAAATCGGCCGTTTCATACCCAAAACACCAACTGAAATGGTGCCAATTGATTCGTAAGATTTGTTCAGTTCATATGCCAGCTCTACCAAACTACAATGACGGTTTGCAAGTACCATTTCCATCACTCTATCGATGTTTTCTTCAGTTGAAGACATTGAAAGGCGGACAGAACGTGGCAAATCATCAACCACTTCTCGACCATGTTTGAATAGTCCGTTGGTATGCTTGTGTTTTTGAGTAAACTGAATTTCCAATATTTTCAACGATTCTGCACAGGAAATTCCATTGGTTGCACAAAATTTTAAGCAAACTCTGTTCGATAACATTGTCCATAGTAAAAATGTTACGCGGAACACACGTAATTTTTAAATTACAAATACCGGATACTTTTTTGACAGAAGGTAAGCGTTGATGATTTCCTCAAAGCAGAAAGCCCAAAACGAAGTAAAGAATGCAAGAATAAAATTCAATTTGCTCATAAATCAAATCGTTCCCTATTCCCTATTTTGTTCCAAGAAGGATTTTCACTTTTCATTTTCGTGTATACAAAACAAAGAACAAAATCAGCTTTTACACATGGTCGTCAAGTCTTACGTGCACAGAACATTCTTTATTCTACCTATATCCACACAGGAGCATATCTTGATACACTTAATTAGGTACACTAATTTTATTCTAACCGTTGTTCCTATGGCTAGGTTCATTATGAACGTTCCTAAGAACAAAAGACTACCTTGTTATCAAATTTCATCAAGAACATTCTCAGTTCCTCACAAATTGGAATCACAATCGCCTTCTTGGTATTTTTGTTTGTTTGTTGAGAGTTATTTTTGTTATGATTGAAAAAGTTTATGAAGGAATTAGAGATTATATAGGTTGTCCCAAAGTAACGCAGGATTTGAATTGTACGCCATTTTCATTCCTAAGAGTGGCTGTATTGTGCAGGGTCACATATAGTAATCACGTTGCGGTTAGACAAAATGGAGCGCTATACGACGATTGAGCGAGTGAAGATTGTGATAATTACAAGTACGGAGAGTATGTAGCTGAGACTGTGCACAAATTACTTGGAACTTTCGGTAGAAGGAACGCTTCGAATGAAATTACTGGAAAGATTAGTTGACACAATTTAACAAACAGGTTCGGTTGCAGACAATAAAAAAGCTGGCCGACCTCGTACTAGCCGTTCAGCATCCATTCAAGATTCAGCTAACCCAGGAATTGAAACTAAGTGCATTTGTGTGTGGGTATGTGAACAAGCAAAACTGTCGAATTTGTAGCTAAGACAATCCTCGGGTCATTTAAGAGCGACGGCTGTATACCCAAAGAGTGACAGTATGGTGTGGATTTTACACTGGTGGGATGATCGGTGCGTTCTTTTCTGAAAATGAGGCTGCAAACGCAATGACTGTCAATGGAGAATCATATCGATAGATACTATTGAAATTTGGATGGCATGGTTTTGGATGAAATGTACTTCCAGTAGGAGGTCCAGTAGGATGGTCTGTCATGCGACACGTGAAAATATCCACTTGTTACGGCAGAAATTTAATGGACGACTCATCTCACGTAACGGTGAAGTGACTTGGCCACCGAGTTTAAGCGATCTTACGCCATGGGGACTTTTTCCTGTGAAGATTTGTAAAGTCCAAAGTTTATTCTGCTCAAATGAATATCATTCCTGAATCAAATAGGAGGCGGACTGAGCCGCCCGTTGGCCCCGGACTTTGTATAAAATAAAGGCTCGGTTAAACAGGAGGCGGACTGTCCGCGCGGACGTAACGACCGCAGTCCGCCGCGAAATAGGGTAGTCAGACAAAATGCGGATAAATCGAGGCGAACAAGTATGAGAAAACAGTTTCCAATACATTTTTTCTTGAATTCGTGTTTTCTTTTGTTCTCAATTCAACATGGCCAGCAATTCTTCTGACGAAGAAGAATTGCTTCTTCTGTTTGCTTTAAATCAAGCAAGACGAGAGAGAAAATGCATGAAATGAATGAAAGAAGATAGTCAGGATGACTAACATATAAAAAACATAATTTATGTGAAAGCGTGATACAGAATTCTCTTAAAAAAATGTCGAGTATACCAAATGAGTCGCGGAGGATATCTGTCTGATATCCTATTTCATATTTAATAAGCATGTAAAAACTGTGCCACTTTTTAATTAATAAAATCTTTTTTTCCTCATATGAAATCTTGCGGTTTTTTAGAACACCCTTTGTTTTTGGGCGTATGTGTATACTTGATTCAGACGTACCAATATAAGAAATAATCATAGTAGATGACTGATTCCAACAAACAAGATCCAATTTTCGATCTCATTTGTCTCCGACTTGTTTTTTTATTTGTCGACGTCTCCTTATTGGTGCGCTGGGCCCTCGGGGGACATTGTCGGACACGCTCGGTACGTTTACATAAGAAACGACATCGGAAACAGTGCGACGATCCTAGCCGGCCCGGATGACCAAATCGGGGATCGATGGGAGGAAAAAAACCTCGACCGACGGATAAAAAGAAGAGAGAGAGAGATAGCGTAACGAGTGTCACGGACGACACGGGGCCGGCGTCGATAAAAGGTCCAACAAGTTGGCCTGCTAATTAAATCCCCAATTAATTAGCCACTTAAAAGGGATGCTCGCTAGTCGGTTCGCCTGAAGATATGCGCGCGCGACAGTTGCCGATCGGGCGCGCGTGTTTTGTTTTACGCGCTGCCGCGACGGCTTCCCGTCAGGATCCAATTCGATGGGAATGAACGAGGATGCGCTTCTTTATGTTGACTTTTTTGTTTGAGGATGAAACGATAGGAATAAGCGGGGTTGTGAGGAGGAATGAGGAAGGTTTTGGCAGTTTGTGAAAGTGGCTAATTTAAAAAAAATAATTGCAGTTTAATTTATAGGAACGAAATCGTGAAATAGACGAAAAGGAACGTTCCTATTAATAATAATTCCAAGAATAGGAAAGAAAGAAACTTCCTTGTCGAAAAGGAAACTTTCTTGCCGACAACAAATCCTTGAGCGCGAAAGGTCTTATTAACAATAATTTCGTGAATAGGGTAAAAAGAAACGTTCCTGTTAATAATTAGGGAACAGAACAAACAGAGACGCTCTTATTGCGAAAGAAACAATGTTGTCGAGAACAAAACCTGGCACATTTAATGCACAAGAGGATGTTCCTATTAGTAATAACAAACATTCTTGTGGAAAAAAACATTCGTGTCGAGAACAAAATGTGAAATGTTCAGTGTACAAAAGAATGTTCCTAATAATAATAATAATTAGATACCAGGACAAAGAGCAGCTTTCTTGTGGAGGAAGAAACATTCTTGTCGAACACAACCTGGGACGTGTAACACACAAATTACCATTCCTATTGATAACAATTCCGAAAACAGGGCAAAAAGGAACGTTCTTATAGAGAAAGAAACAATCTCGTCGAGGACATAATTCGGAACGTTCAACCCACAAAAAAACTTTCCTATTAATAATTCCGAAAACAACAAATAGAAACGTTCTTGTCGAGAAGAAAACCTGTAACGTTCACCGTAATGTTCTTATTAATTAAAGTTTCCATTAATAATGAACGTTCTTGTCGATAACAAAACCTGTAACGTTCAGCGTACGAAAGAATATTCCCATTGATAATTCTGAGAACAGGGCAAGAAGCGTTCTTGTCAAGAAAGAAACCTTCTTGTCGATAACAAATCCTTGAACGTTCAGTACACAAAGAAGTATTCCTATTGATAATTCCAAGAACAGTGCGATAAACGTTTCTGTCGAAAGAGAAACATTCTTATCGATAACAAAACCTGGAACGTACAGCCCGTAAAAGAACGTTATTATTAATGAAATTTTGTATTAAGTCTACATTCTTTCCGACAAAAGAACTTGGAACAGACAAAAGAACGTTCCTATTAACAATGAAAGTTTATTTTAATAATGAACATTCTTGTCTACAACAAAACCTTGAACGTTCAGTACACAAAAAATATTAATATTCCTGACGAAAAAACATTATTGGCGATAACAAAACCTGAAATGTTAAGCGCGCAAAAAAACGTTACTATTAATAAACCTTTTTTCCGAGAAAGAACGTTCTTGTGGCGATCAAAACCTTGAACGTACAACGCACAAAATAACGTTTTTATTGATAATGAAATTTTCTGTTAATAAACTTTCTAGCCTACAAAAAACTGAAACGTTCAGTATACAAAGGAACGTTCCTATTAATGATGAATGTTCTTGTTAAGGACAAATCCTGGAACAATGCACAACGGGATGCACGTGATTATTTCGTTCCTAAATTGTTCTGTTCTAAAATGTTTCATTTATTTTGTTCCAGAGGACATTACTGACTAACATATCGTTAAATTTCTTTCTTTCTTTTTTTATATCATTTTCGCCTGTTTTAAGATTAGTTGAAAATTGTGTGGAAGAGGGCGCACCATATTATAAAAAGTTAAAGGTACAATAATTGATGTACTTCACTTGCCACTTGTCAAGTAAATACAAATGTAGTTTGGTATAGAGGACGGAATGGTCAAGAATGCGAATATGTGTGTAGATTTGCTAGAGTACATAAAATTGTTGAAAGTTAACAAATGTCGTATCGTGTAGATGATGCATATCGATACATTTGAAAGCATACCTTCACTTGCCAAGTATTCGCCAAAGCTATACAAACGGTATACCGTTTGGACTATTTAACAAGTACAATTGGATAAATTTCACTTCAGTCTGAAGGGTTCTCAGGGTTCAAATGAATGGATTGGTTTACCTGTAAATGCTATTCGATATGTGATAGTTGTCCCAGAGAACAAGTACATAAAAATATCAAGGAAAACGAATGCCTGAATGTACGAATATCACTATCAGCGTCTCAAACAACTTCCACCATGTATTACTTTCTACACATGTAAAAAAATTGCAAGTGTCATGCAGGCATGGTAAGTATACACATAGTTGAGATATTTGTCACGCGCTCATATTACACATCTGTACGTTGTGCATATAACATAACCTGAGGTTATAAATTTTGACCAAATAATCCTCAAATATTCGACCAATGTTTGGCGAGTTTGGCATGATTTGAAGCGGGCTTTATTAACATGGAAAAGACAGAAACTAAAACAAGAACATAGGAAAACCGATGTGCTTAGAATTATGAACTCTTAATCTCGACTTTATTTCCATCTTTATCTACAATATGTGACTCAAGTGCGCCGCTTCAAGGTCAAAGCGATACCGCTTATCCTTCCGAGATAAATCAATTAAAAGTTATTGCTTGTGTTAAGTAAACAAATAAAAAATTAATAGACGCGTTTTGAAGAACTATAATGTGATTCAATGTCGACAATGATTTACTCAAAGTGAACGTTAGAGAGGACAGGATCTCGCAACTCACGACGTTTAAGTGCAGCCATTTACCAGCGGCGTATGATAGGGGGTCGAGGGTGATTTTTAAAATAAAAAAATTGATACCACTCCTGGGTAACAAAGAAATTGTGTATGTGTTAGTAAGAATAGGGTCGTTTCCTTAGGTGAAATTCTGTTATAAAATGTTATACGAATTACATAAGCCAAACTTCACCTGATGTTCCCATAAATATGAGTCGAAAAATACTTAATTGGAGTTGAAATTCCTGGATACTTATCGTTTTTGCAATAATTCAAGTTGTCTAAAGAGAAACAATAAATTTTACGCAGATATTTTATTTGTAATTATTTTAAAACAAAATTGAGGGGTGGGTAATACCCTAGTATTACCCACCCCTAGGTGCAGATAAAGTTTGGACATTCTTCCGCAAAGTATCTGTTACTTTTTTTTACTTAAAATTGTCCATTTTTTGTCTGAAATAAGTAAAAAAATATATCATCGACAAATATGTCAAAATTACTCTGAAAATCACATAAATTTCTGAATTGTTAAATTTTCTATTTTTTTGCTTTTCAAACCATATACTGATGCGCCTTTAAAAACTTGGTCTTTACTCTTAGTCTAAGTTCATTTATAGCACACTTAAACATTGATAGGGTCTTATAAAAATAGTCAAAATATAGATATTCCTCCCCATTGTCAGCCCCGTAATTGTGGAATGCCCAACCTATATAATGACACCAAAATCATCGGCAACCAAAAATTTATTACACTTTACCCCCTATACACTGTTATATTCTACATATTTTCCTCACATCTACCGTTAACTACCGATCACTTAAACATGTTAAAACTCATTCTATTTCGGGTGCATCTGTTGACTTTTCGACGACGCTCATTTTTTACGGCCGCGTCGAACGGAAAGAGGCGCAACAAATTAAATCGATAGGTTCGTTTTACATGATTGCAGCGCTTTAAATACGACTAAATCATACATGTGTCCCGTGCGACCGCATTATCGAACTGGCCGTTATTGGAAAATTGCCAGGCTAACATTACCGCCAGAGTCGGCAGCTCGGGTCTAATATTTAATGCACACCGATTAGCCGACGGGCCGCATGGGTTGGAAACACGGGTGAAATTTAAAGGTTCTCACACGGCGGTAGATATTTAACCAAAATTCTACGCAGTTGTACAGAAGGTTTCATTGATAGTGTGACCTTCAATTGTGTTTGTAGGTATAATAGTAATAATTTTTTAAAAAGATCCGTACTAAAAAACTGAGATACTTACCATTTAAAAGAATTAAGGTTTTTGCTTGATCGGCATGTGTTGTTGGTGTTTTATTGGAAGTAGCAGTGGTGTTCGAAAACTTCAATTTAGCGATTACACAAAATGTGTTGGTAGGTTTTAATTAGATTAAATTAGTGATAGTTATTACAAAGCGGCACATATGTATAACAGTAATGAATTTGTTGATATGTTTAATCTACGGTAAAAGTCAACAAAACGCTATAGACGCATCGTGTCGTTAACGCAGAATGTTTTCCGATAAGGATCGATCGCCACGAAGATTTGTTTATTTTATACAAACAAGCCTGAAGACAATTACAGGAACAGTGCCAAAGACCATTTCCTAGTCAACTGTTGCCAATAGACCGAAAAAGTATCAAATCTTGACCCTAGAAGTACCTCAAGAGAAAGGAACGATTGACTGGTATCTCTAATATATGTACAAATAGATGATGATTAATATGAGCCTGCTCCAAACTTGTTTCTTCTTTGAGGGTAAAATTGTTACATTTTCTACACCAGATATATCTTACCCATGTTCAGTAGCTGGTTTGGCTTTTCGTATATGACCGTGTTGCGACGTGCTTATGAGTTTTCCACACAATTTGATATGATAGAATTCAATTATAGTATTTCCGAAGTCTGTTGAACATGTATAAAAACGCCTAGCAATAAAATTTAATGAGTTTCATAGGCGTCTCTAAAAAAGTTTTTTGTTAAAGGTAAAAAATTATAATATTTTGTATATAATTTTTTTTAGAAAATTTCTATTATATGTTTATTTGGCCAAATACATATTTTAATTATTTATGTTCTCAAACAATTTTACTATATTGATGATAAATTTCGTTTTGTTCCGTTTCAAAAGGCCTAACAACATTAGTAAACAAAATATCCCTCTTATTTCTCCCTTTCGCAATTCTACTATGAATAATTAATAGAAGGTGCTTATAATAAATTAAAATTACCTGAATCACGCCAAATTCCGCATTGCTGCACTGCACTGCTAGGCAACTTGTGAGCCACTTGTGAACAGCTGAGATTTATTGCCCAGTCGCCCAGCTCGGCTGTGTGTGTACGCCGTTTGCCCGCGCGCGCATTCTTCAACTGGGAGTATACATTTCTACTACCACGTTTAGTTCGACCAAACCTGTATATGGCTATGACTAAATAAATATGGGAACAAGTTTTTCAAATATTTCAATGCTGAGTTGCTGCGTCAGCGACCGAACCTGGTACATACTGCCAACCTCTTGGTTCTTCATTTGAGATCGAAAAGACTATACACACCACGAATTTACAAGAATAGACAAAAAATGATCATAACTCGACAGTGAATAATGACAAATCCCTGATTTTCTGTAGATCACCAACCAGCAATGACAGTAACTGAATTAAAAATAGACAACAGTTCAAAGCTCTGTAATATTAGTTGTTTGTCAAAAAACATATAAGTACCACCAAAATTACATAACAGTTAAATAAATCTCATCACAAAGTATAGCGTGTTCAAATTAGAGATTATTAGATTTTCCTGTGAGAACGATTTTATCAATATTTATTACAAATAATGACAAAAATCCTAAAAACGTGTAGCGACTGACGAGGTGACGTTTTTCTTCATATATTGTTCTGAATGTCGTATAATTTCTCAATAAATAATTATGTACTGTGAGAAAACTCTCACTTTCGAGAACGCCCTGTAGAAACCCTTGTTGCAAAACTGAAAACGCATAAAAAATCGCTCGCTTCTACCCACTTGGTCTCTTAAAAAAGCGCAGCGCCCGTTACGGATCATTTAACCCGACGTCCATGCACTCAGCGCCAGATTGGATTGCAACTTTCTATTTCGTCTATTTTCGCACGGCCGAAAGGGCGACGGAGAAAGAGATGGAAAATCCGGAACTCGGCCGCGTGCGTGCCTGTTTTTGAACGTAAGAAGAGATAAGCCGCTTGAAGGGGGGGAGTGAATCCTGGCTCTCCCTTCGTTTCGAATGAAGCATTTTTACGTAAACAGTATTTCAATAAAAAATGGCATTTAGAAATTCTTTGTTAACTGCTATGTTTCAGTATTATTAACAATATGTCAATTCAGTCACAAAATAAGATTCAAAGTAATTTACGCAAATTTTATGTGCATGATACGGAAGAATCGGCGTTCTAGCCGTATAATTCGAAACAGCTGGGCATATCTTTTTCCGGATATACGTGGAGGTTACTCGCTAGCGCGCGTGTGCGAGAGAGACAGAAACATACCCCTCTCTACGGCTTTCTCCGACGCGAAGTGCGTCGTTACAGACCCAGCGGTGGGTACGGGAGGCTAGAGCTTGTTTTGGCGCGTCACGGCTACACGATTCTTCTCATTTTTAATGCACCTATTTGAAAAGTTTACATATCAGTAGTTAAGTTGTTACTTTTCTCAAGTCTGAATCCATTTACATTCTAATAAATTCTTATGTAATTATTTACTCTATAATACATAAATTTGATCGGAGTATTACTTTAGAGATAATCCAGTTGGAAGGACCAAATCAGAAGTGGGATTTGTATGTATTTAGCTAACATTTTCCCCAAAAACGTTTCAGTTTACAAGAAACTACACTAATCATACCCTTATTCACGGCCTTCGACGCAGTGTGCATCGTCATCGACCCAGAGGCTAAAACTTGTTTAGCGCATTTTTTCAGATTTGAATTCATTTAAACATCTTATAAATATCCTAAGTCAACTATTTTCTTTACTCTATAATACATACATTTGAGAAGAGCATTATTTTAGACATGATCCGGTGTGAGGATCAAATCAGAAGTGGGATTTCTATGGATTTATCACAATTTATTGAATACATCTCAATTAAGCAACCACGGGGATCATACACTTCTCCACGACCTTGCATATCATCATGTTGCTTTTCCCCAAGTCTTAATCTATTCATCATCTAATAAATGTCTTATGAATCTATATTATTTATCCTGTAATACATAAATTTGCTAAGAGCATTAGTTTAGAGATGGTCCGTTTTGAAGGACCAAATCAGAAGTGTGATTTGTATGGGTTTGGCGTAAATTTTGGTGCATTTTATTTTCAATAGTTTGCATGTCAGTAGTTAATATGTTGATATTTTTAGGTCTAAATCCACTTACCTTTAATAAATGTCTATAATCTTTATTTTAATCCATATATTTCATGAAAGTATGCTAAGTATGTATTAGTTTAGATATGATGCAGTTTGAAGGGCCAAGTGAAGTGAGATTTGTATGGATTCAGTGTTAAATTTTATCGAAAGCATTTCAAGCTAGAGCTTGTTTTGGAGTTTCATGGCTACTTGATTTTATCATTTTTAATACATATGGTTGAAGAATTCACGTATCAGTGTTGCTTTCCTGAGGTCTAAATCCATTTACAGTCTAATTTTTTAGTAATTCATATTCTTTTCTTGATAAAAGTATTAGTTTAGACATGTTCCGGTTTGAAGGACCAAATCAGGAGTGGGATATTATGGATTTTACGTAATAGTTTATCAGAAGAGTTTCAGTTTACTAAGAAACTACACAGACGCATTGCTCGGATTCAATAAACTGTTAAAACTTAGAGTTAGATACCCCCTCCCGAATCCGTCGACCTACTGACACACTTCCTAACCAACCACAGCGCGGCCACAACAACCGACCGTCTCTATCGCCGTCATCACCGCGATGGCCCGTTTGACATCATCCGCTATATCAATAATTGCCGTCGCGCGATCAACCCCCGGCCCCTGAAGGGTTAGCCATGTGACGCGGATTACAGATAGCAGGCCGTGGAATGACAGATAACCTCGCGCGATCCGTTACGCCCACGCCACGGCGTCCCAGAGGACGGATTCTAATTCAGCGAGAGGAAGGCGGTGTTGTCACGTGGTTGGTCCTGTATACAGTCGTTTGGGTTCAGTTGTATACGTACGAGGAAGGTGGTGGTCGCTATACAGCATTTCAGTTAAATTAATTAGTTCGTTCTTTACATTTGCCAGTATAGGGCTTTAGGTTAATTACCTGGTTTGATATAATCATCAGTGGAAGATCTCCAAAAATACAAATTTTACGTCAGGGTTGCCATTTTACGTACCGTTCAATATTTTTAAGAAAGTAAAAGAGAATGTAAAAAATCTACTGTAGAGGATTGAAAATTGTCAACCAATATACGTAACATATGTGAACCTGGCACCCGACTTTTCAAAATTCAATTTTTTTTTTGAAATTCTTATAGATTTTCGTTTGTAGTTGTTTGTAGTAACATTTTTGTTTGTAGTTGCTCAAAAAAAAAGTTATATGGCCTATAAAAAACCCATCCCCCCAATTTGGCCGCACTTAAATCTGATGGTTGATTCCTATAGAAAATCGTTTGTAGTTGATTGTAGTGAACGAATTTTCGTTTGTAGTAGCAAGGAAGAAAAGTTAGAGCTATTTTCAAAATTTGCCATGAGTAAATTTAGAAAGTTCCAATTTCAAGTTTATTTGTGTATAATAACTTCTACACGTCAAATTATGTTTTTAAAATTGTTTAAAGCTGTTTGTAGTTGCACATATTCCATTTGTAATTCAGTGAAAACTGACGAAAAGTCTCTAAAGTCCAAGCTCTCGGTTTAAAATCGTTTGTAATTGTTTGTAGTAGCGTTTATTTCGTTTGTAGTTCTTCAAAAACTGACGAAAAGTCACTAAACTCCAAGCCCTGGCTTTAAAATCGTTTGTAGTTGTTTGTAGTAGCGTTTATTTCGTTTGTAGTTCTTCGAAAACTGACGAAAAGTCACTAAACTCCAAGCCCTGGCTTTAAAATCGTTTGTAGTTGTTTGTAGTAGCGTTTATTTCGTTTGTAGTTGCATGGAAACCTACGAAAAGTCACTCAACTCCAAGCTCTGGCTTTAAAATCGTTTGTAGTTGTTTGTAGTAGCTTTTATTTCGTTTGTAGTTGCATGAAAACCTACGAAAAGTCACTAAACTCCAAGCTCTGGCATTAAAATCGTTTGTAGTTGTTTGTAGTAGCGTTTATTTCGCTTGGAGCTTGGAGTTCAGTGGCTTTTCACCAGTTTTCGAGGATATACAAATAAAATAAATGCTACTACAAACGATTTTAGAGCCAGAGTTTGTGTTTAGTGACCTTTCGACGGTTTACGTGTAACTACCAACGAAATAAACTCAACTACAAAGAACTACAAACCCAGAGCTTGGAGTTTACTGACATTTCGTCAGTTTTCATGCAACTACAAACGAAATGAATGCCACTACAAACAACCATAAACGATTTTAAAGCCAGAGTTTGGAGTTTAGTGACTTCGTAAGTTTGCATGCAACTACAAACGAAATAAAAGCTACTACAAACAACTACAAACGATTTTAAAGCCAGGGCTTGGAGTTTAGTGACTTTTCGTCAGTTTTCGAAGAACTACAAACGAAATAAACGCTACTACAAACAACTACAAACGATTTTAAAGCCAGAGCTTGGAGTTTAGTGACTTTTCGTCAGTTTTCGAAGAACTACAAACGAAATAAACGTTACTACAAACAACTACAAACGATTTTAAAGCCAGAGCTTGGATTTTGGGGACTTTTCGTCAGTTTTCGAAGAACTACAAACGAAATAAACGCTACTACAAACAATTAACCGAGAGCTTGGACTTTAGAGACTTTTCGTCAGTTTTCATATAACTACAAACGAAATAAACACCACCACAGGCAACTACAAACGATTTTGGAGCCAGAATTTGGAGTGTAGTCATTTTTCATTAGTTTGCACTGAATTACAAATGGAATATGTGCAACTACAAACAGCTTTAAACAATTTTAAAAACATAATTTGACGTGTAGAAGTTATTATACACAAATAAACTTGAAATTGGAAGCGCTTTCTAAATTTACTCATGTCAAATTTTGAAAATAACTTTAACTTTTTTACCTTGCTACTACAAACGAAAATTCGTTCACTACAATCAACTACAAACGATTTTCTATAGGAATCAGATTTAAGTGCGGCCAAATTGGGGGATGGTTTTTTTTATAGACCATATAACTTTTTTTTTGAGCTACTACAAACGAAAATATTGTTACTACAAACAACTACAAACGAAAATCTATAAGAATTTCAAAAAAAATTTTGAATTTTGAAAAGTCGGGTGCCAGGTTCACATAGGTATATACGTAAGTATATTCAGGGTTTTAGAAACAGAATTTATCATTTTTATTGAACAAGAATATCAGTATAGATTTCCAAGCTATTTCCGGTGATCTATCTCTACATCTTGGCAATAATAATACCTTATTTATCTGGCAAGATCATTTTTAAGTTATCTTAACATGTGTCGCCTGTGATAAACGTTAATTGGCACCGTCTAAAATACCTAGCGGTTCCTGTACATCTGATAAAACACGCAGATAACGTTGTAATCTGATATCTAAAGCACAGCGGTTTGTGGTAAAAAATAAATTATGACCACTCGACATTTTTTTTAATTTATTAATGGTATGTAATTTGTAATGATTATCGTATCTATGTTAAAACCACCCGTTCACACGGCACCATACAGTACGATAATTTAGTCGAAGCTGTAGTTAAATTGAATCGATTCGAGGATCTGTTGTCTGAACATATAGATTTGAGCACTCTTCGATAAAATAATCGAATACGTGCCACGTGTGAATTGGGGGTAACATTTGTATTAAAAAACATTTTTTTTTCGACAAACTTCATATTCGCTAAGTATTTCAACTTTTACGAAGTATAAAGCTTAGTCCTAGTAACGAAAGGTGGATTTCTTATAACTAGTCAGAAAAATTAAAGAATGAAACAAATGCTAAATTTTTTAGGTGCTTTTCAAAAGCCTGCGCAAAAAATGATCGTAGAACATTTAAAAATAAGCAAATTGAAGCTCGAAGTTTCTAATTTCAGGATCTGAAACTCAAAAATTTTTATTGTTGACCACCTTTAAGGAATCATAGGAAGTGCAGCGGACAAAAAAATTGCTACCTTTTCAAAAGGTCCACAGTCGCCAATAATTTTTTTTAGAAGTCCCACCTGTCAGCTTGAGCTCTTTAATTTGAGCTGTTTAACGATTTTTGGCTTTGATAACACAGGCAGATAAAATAAAATCGTATGTTTTTGAGACGTGACCCTACCTATTTTTAGGAATATTTTCCGCTGAATCCGAAAATAAAAAAAATTCTGTCAAATGTTAATTTTTGAGAGACATTGAGGGTGTGTGGGGAAGAATCCATAGGTCAGAAATTTTTCTTTTTATCATTTTCGGATTCATGGGAAAATTTTACTCAATTGCACGTCTCAAAAACACGATTTTCTGTTTATGTCGGCCTGCAGAAAATCTAAGCAGGGTTTTAAAAATTTCAGAGTATCCTATGAGACGTTCTTTGATAAAAAAAAAAATGAAAATGAAAGAAAAATCGCACTGGTTAGAACTCTTGAGGGTTTTTTTGGGATACTTTGAGTTTAAACCTATCGAACCGAAAATATCCTTAGTCTATTTATTGTTTACAAAGTTATCTGACGTTTAGCGAAAATCCTTTTTAAATACGCATTTATTGCCTCTTTTGAACCAAGTTTCTTGCATCAAAAAAAAATTACAAGGCGAAGTATATTCTCTATAAAATTAGTTGTAGTTATAACGATATTTCTTACATCTCTGTATATCTGCTTCAATGCCCTATATCTGCCCTATTGTTAATTGCTGTTTCTGGAGACCCAGAAGGGTGCTGTAATTGGTCCAAAGTATGTACACCTTCATTTGTCCTTACCTCACATTAGTTTATTGCCCATATTGTCAAAAATGCTGGAGAAAATTGTATATAAACAAATAAACGACTGTTTTTGTAACAATAACGTTCTACATGTACATGAAATCACATTTAAATATGTTTGATAGTGTTGATATATCCATTGACAGCAAATTGGCAATAATTCTTGTGTCGTCTGATTTTTCTAAGGCGCTTGATACTATCGGTCATGACATTATAATTGATCCTTATTGATAGTTATCTGACAGGTCGCTATCAAAAAGTAAAGGTTGATAATATTGCAGTATACAAGGTCTGTTCAGGAAATAACCGAACTTTTTGAATTAAGCACTAATGGAGATTTCAACTTTTAAAAGTTTTCACGATTTAAAAGTGGTCGTCAGTCAATTGAAGATAACCTCGATTAAGAAGGCCTTCAATCGCCGATTGACTATCAGTGAAACATGTTTCGAGTTGCAGCAAAACATAAAATCGTATGGACGTTTGTCGGCAACTCCTTGAGTGACGATGAAACATTCATGTGCCCGCACACTCAGCTTTGTTAATTTGTCAGTTTTGTGCCAGAAATCAGATGACTGTTCTCCTTCCCCCTCCATACTCGCCAGACCTGGCTCCTTGCGATTTTTTCTTATTTCCGAAATTAAAATCAGTGCTGAAAGGACGCCGTGTTCAGACTGTTGATGACATCAAAGCAAATTCGCCACAAACTTTAAAGGCCATTACAGATGAAGGTATCCATTTGCTTTGTGAAATGGAAATAGCGCTGGGAAAAGTGGAGTACTTTGAAGGAGACAAAGACCAATAACGTATAAAATTAATAATAAAGTTCGGTTGTTTTCTGAACAGACCTCGTATGTGATTTGAAGTGCATTTGTTGTAGAGTTCCACAAGGGTCTATATTGGGTTCATTACTGTTCCTTGTATATGCCGCAGATATTTTCAGTACTTCAAAATATTCAATCATGCAAGCTTATGGTGATGATACACACATTTTTCATTATTTTCAATATTCTAAAGTAAAATGTTTGAAATAAAATAAATGACAACACAACCTTAAAAAATCATAAATTTAATAATTAATCCTCATAATAGGGTTATGTTATTTTGCAAAAACTGTTCACAAACGAACTATGTAAGTAAAATACTCCAAGAAACCTTCATTTCTCTGAAGCTATTGCATTCAGAAAAATTTTGAAGTAGGGAAGAAACTTTGAAGCTTTAATTTTGCCAGATATTGGTTACTGGGATGTGGCTTTTTCCATTTTTAAAGTTGCAAAAGATCGAATAGGGTTGTCAATCAAATTTCAAAAAGTAGATAATATAATTCTAAACGTACTAACTAGTCTGTATGCACAATTAGAGATTGAGGAATGCGTCAGAACAGTTTTAAAATAATTATTTAAAACTGATTTTTTTATAATATTTCAAAACGGCTGTGACGTCATAAGTAAGTAAGCATTTATTAATCCAAAAGATCATATAAAATGATATAGGACACGTTAAAAAGAACATATAAATTTACACAGATAGAAAGAAGAAACAAACAAAAACATGTTAATCACAGTTCAAATATTCATCAATAGAATAAAAACCCTGTTTAATTAAGAACTCCTTTACTGCCTTAGAAAATGCATTAAAACCAACGATATTTTTTATAGAGATATTAAGTTTATTGTGAAATTATGTGTAAATGATTGCGTAAAGGAAAAAAATTAGAAGAAGAAGATGCTCTGTCAACCATGTCAGTAGTGTCAGTCTGTCAGTGACACTGTCGCATAAAATATTTTCAAGTCTACCAGTTATTTTCCTTAATCTTCGAATTCCTTTATTAAGTAAAATTATTATTTCAGTCCACTTAGAATTATAGCAGAATGTGTGAAACGGGATTTGTGAAAGCTACTTCGCAAATTTTACTGAACATTGTTATTTTTATGATCATGAATTGAATTTTTAAATAGAGACGATCGTTTTAATATTGGCGAAATCAGAGGCATAAAAGCAGTCAGGTAAGGATCAACATATTTAATGAATGATTTTATTGTGTTTATTTATAGTATAAATAAAATAAATAAAAAATACCTATTTATTTATGGAAAATTATAGTGCAGTTCGGGAGTCTTATGGAAATAATTTTAATAATAATTTAATAATAATTTTACTTCAAAAGCTATTAGCTTGGTAAATTCCTTCAAAAGAATTCGCTGTTTTTTTTCTGATTTGCGAATTTTTTAGCCTGATTTTGGTGAACAAAAAATTGTCCGCTTTTTGTTTCGTATTTAGATAGGCCACAAGAAGTTGCTAGATAACTGTCTTGTGACTTGTAGTTGAAGAGTACCAATACTGCCGAGTCTTTTAAATTGATTAATTATGGTGTACTCAATTCCAGAAAGAGTAGAAATTATTGAGCTTTTTTTCAAAAACAATGAATGCGGAAATCGGGTCGCCGAACTGTTCAACCAACGGCATCCTGAGAAACATGCGTCTGGAAAAATTGTTCGCGAATTGGTGGCCAAATTTCGCGAAACTGGCTCCGTTCATAACAAAAAGAGGCAGGTTGAAAATCCGGTACTAAATGAACCTACGGAAATAGCGGTATTGGGGCAAGTGGCAATGGATAGTACGCTGAGTACAATGCAATTGGCTACTGCGACAGTCGTACAAGTGTCCAACGAATATTTAAAAAATACAATTTCCATCCTTATAAGATTCGGCTAGTGCAAGAGCTAAATGAAGACGATTTTGATCGTCGTTTGCAATTTTGCGAAATAATGACTGAACGAGCGATAAGCGATAATTTCCTCTTTAATGTGTGTTTTTCGGACGAGTGTACGTTCTTCTTGAATGGTTTAGTGAATCGCCATAATTGTCGTTACTGGGCTGATACCAATCCAAGGATTTTCCATGAGACACTCCCAACACCCCCAGAAGATGAATGTATGGGCAGGTATTTTTGGAAATTCCATTGTAGGTCCTTTTTTCCTTCCTGGAAATTTGACAGGCGATATGTACTTGGATTTACTACAAAATGTCATCGACCCAGCTCTAACAAATATAAGAGGACGACCCTGCTTAGAATGAACACGAACTGATTTTCCATCAAGACGGAGCTCCTCCGCATTACTCGCTCAATGTGCGCAATTAACTAAATGAGACGTTTCCAGGACGCTGGATAGGACGAAGAGGTGCAATTGAGTGGCCCCCTCGGTCACCCGACTTAAATCCTTTAGATTTCTTTCTCTGGGGGCACATTAAAAGCAAAGTTTACAGCACTCCACCTGATACCTTGGAAGATCTGCGAGGACGAATCATTAATGTATGTCGCGAAGTAACACCGCAAGTGCTCCAGAATGTTCGACAACGGTTTGAAGACAACCTGTATCATTGTATGCAAGTTGGCGGACATTTTCAGCATTAACTTGGCTAATACCGTAAGTTTTGAGGTAAAATTAAATCGATTTTCGCATTTCTCGTCAAAAATATTGTTCGTATTTTCAAAGCTGCATATTTTCTAAAATAATGGATCGATTTTCAAAAAGTAAGAATCGATATATAGAGAATTAAAAGCCCTTTCTAATGACCCCCTACTTGACCCCCATTCCCATTTGAAAAAATTTAGGGGATAGCACCCCCACTTAGGGGGTTGAAGATTTTGGTATGCTCTTTGAGCCAAAAGTTGTCCCCCTCAGAAACAAATTTGACCTGTTTTTGGAATTTGCCGAAAAGTTCTTTACTACCCTGTAATGCCTTGCGGTACGTTTTCGATGGGCTACCCTGTATAAAATCTTTGTGTCAACAACAATCTGTATATGGTTTGTTTTTATAGCCAACAACCCTATTGAGGGGTTCCAGAAAGCATGTTGTTCTATTTGGTTTGAGAAGATTTGACCATATTTCTCATAAAATAAAAATCTTATAATATAATAAAAGTTTGTGTAATGCCGTTTAATACTACGATTCCACTGAAGACAGAATTAAACTCCTGACAGCATATCCTTTTTAAAAAGTGATAAAAAAATATAACTTTTAATTATGTGTTATATTTTTGTTATATTTTATTTGTTATATTTTTATTTATGTGTTTATTTCCCAGTTTCTTTTTTTGTTTAGTTTTAATTACGTACTTTGTAAAGATTTTTTAGAAGCTATATTGAAGTAAGTACTTATTATTTTATTTATTTATTTTGTTTTTAAGAATTAAAGTTTATTATTTTTAATTGCCGAAAACAATAAAGATCCAACATTTTTTGACAATTTACCAGCTGTTTGCATCCCTGGCACAGGAACTGGTTAATTTTAATAGAAAACCGTAGTGTACATTTCAAAAAAACCGATTACTGTAAAGTTTCAAGTTATTTTTATTAACCTTTCGGTTCGTGTTTGTTTGAGCATATCGAGGCTCCAAATAATAGCCGAATAACGTGAAAAGCGTACAACGGACTCCAGTAAACGACGGTGTCGGCCGTCATTGTCTGTTGGCCCGCCGAAAAGCGCAAACGTCAATCATCCCATTGTGAATCCAATTTGGCCATCGTTATTACGGTTTCGTCGCGATAGAAGAAGCCCCTAAGAATTCGATCCGTACGCGGAGGTAATGACGGGGGCACATGTCAATAGCACGCCCAGTACATCCGGTCGACATTCCCACAAAGGCCTCGACGTCTGGCGCGGCTTCCCCGGATCTGGGGAGGGAGTATTGGGACTCTGTGGACTCGTGAGAGTAAAAAAACAGATTTTTTTGTATAGTGTATCGTGTTTATTGAATTTTGCAAAACAATTTTGGGTTGCGGGTTAAAAACCTTGGATTTATATTTTGTTCGTCACTAGCGCCATCTATTTTTGACGTATTGAGTTTAACGCGCCATCAGTCGTTGCTTTGTAGGGCTTGAATAAATAATGACATTAAATTGTAGTCGAGGGGTTATAAATAACGACGATTTTTTATCTAAATTTTTCAACTGCTCGACATAATAAGATGAAAGTGGCTTCTATTGAAAACTATTTATGTCGTGGAATTGGAAACATTCACCTATCTGACTACTAAAATCTGAAAATTTCTAAACGACGACCGTTTCTAGTTCCTACCTGAAAGGGCCATAATTTGTCTTGAATTTTGAACGTTTTAATTTAAGAATTGGCTTCCAATGAATGTTGAAGATATTTGAGTGAATAGGTTCACTGTGGGAAGGGTTTAGCTGGGAGAAATAAAATTTATTATAGCCAATTAAATTGTTCATTTGTATTTGGCGAATTAAGTAGTTGCTTGTAACTTATGGGGCTTTTATTTGAATGGAAATATTAAATATTTAGTTCTAAGAACTAATTTAAAAACTAAAATAAATGAAATATTTGCTGTGCAATATTAAATTATTTCTTTCTTGAAAAGCATTGCTATACTCATTATTCGAGAAGCTACCTTAATTACTATTACTGGTCAAATTAGCTTTTTCTTTTGATTTTTCTTTGTTTTTTTTTTATATAGATAGCTAGCTTACCATGTGACCTACTGGTGGAATTTACAGTATTCCACATAACGAGTAAACGCAGGGTTTCATATGAGGAAAAAGATTTTAATAATTAAAAAGTCGGCAAAGTTTTTACTTGTTTTTGAAGGGTAGACATTGCCATTAAATATGAAGGAGGATATGGGACAGATGTCCTGCGGGAATCATTTGGCATACTCGACTTTTAAGAAAATTCTGTATCACGTTTTCGCATACCTGCGGCTGAATTTCGTTGATAACTCTCCGAATGTCTACCTTTAATTCAGTAGTGGTATTCTTTTGAGCGGAATAAACTTTGGACATTACGAATCCCCATAAGAAAAGTAGCATGGCGTAAGATCGCATGGTACTGGTCGTCAAGTCACTTCACTGTTACGTGAGTTGAGTCGTCTATTAAATTTCTGAAACCATTTGTTTAAATTTGGCAACTAATCTTTTTCACAGTTCTTTCATTTAGAGCGTTCCTTCTACCGGAAATTCCACGTAGTTTGCGCACAGTCTCAGCTACACACTCTCCCTACTTGCAATGAATGTTCACAGTCTTCACTCCCTCATCTCTCGTATGGAGCCCCATTTTATTTAACCACAACGTGTTTACTACAACACGTGACCCAGCTCAATGCTTCCAACTTTTCGGAGTGAAAATGGCGCACAATTCAAATCCTGCGTTACTTTTGAGACATCCTATAGACCTCTACTACTCTACATAAACATTTTTGTCACGTAATGAACACATTTATTATCTAGAAGTAAGTGTTGGTGTTTGGAATTATATGATTCGTTGTAATCATTAATGTTGCTTGTTTAATATTAAATGTTTAGTTTTTCCCATAAGTATATTCGCATAGCTCTTGGATGGACATAAACATAATATCCCACAAAACATTTTTGTGTGTAAATAATTACATAATTCTGGAAAACAATTATTTAGAAAATTATGAAGATTGATTATTCATTTTTCACGGTTATATCAGTTCTTGACATATTGTTACAAAATAGTTATTTACACCATAAAGGAGGTAAGTATTATTTACCAGTCGAGGACGATTTTGCGCCCGAGCGGAGCGAGGACTGGCAATAGAGTCCGAGACTGAAAAATTATACTTAACTGCTGCGTGATATATAACATTTTATCTGCTTTTCGCCCTTCCACAAATAAGATCCACTTCTTATTTGTGGGAGGGCGAAATGGGCGGTAACTATTAGACGCCTTCGTTATAGCCATCTTTCTCTATCGCATGGATTTCAATGACTTACTTTATCGCTCTCACGTAACGGCAGATGGACCATCGGTACTTTCCGACCCTGTATGTTACTAAATGTAATAACTGTACAATTACTATAAATATTCATTTATAATAATTAATAAATTGTAATGTTTATCAAATATTTCTATTTATTTGTTCATAAGATATGTATTTATAACTCGAAATCGCTTTTTTCCCTAGGGAGGTAAGTTACCTCACTCACCTCCCGTTGTCCATAGCAACTTCCACTGCTACGGTAAAATCCACTTACCTCCTCAAAAACAATGTATTAATAGTGTATTTACTATAGTGGGAGCAGATAAAAAAAATTACGTACACGTTTTTGCCAATATATATGTTCATTTAACATTTTGTCTTAGATAGCTTCATTTATTTAAAACAATTTTGAATAAATTCTACTTTTCATAAACATAACATTTTCATTTATTGATACTATATTTAATGATCAAAGTTAATAATTACTTTGTGTTAACAGTCACTTGTTTTTTTGCTTGCTCTGTCGGACGTGTTCCTTTGAGAGCGTATATTTCATGTACGATTTGGAACCTGATTTTACGTCTGCAAAGAGTCAATCTACGCGTAGAATCCAGTAAATCCCATCTTCCAGTCGCCCGCGAACAGCTCGTAAATCCTACGGGGTAAATCATAAATCCCCGCCCCCCGATGGAACCGATTTTAAATTGTAAAATTTCTCCCGGAAGCAACGTTTTATTTATCCGCGCTGTGCGCCCCCCAATAGGATCGATACGGTGCTCTTCCGAACCCCGCCGATGCCGAAAATCTACTTTTTCCCGCCGCCCGCGACCTTCCCGTCGACGGGCGGAACCCGGAGAGTTTTTTCTGTCGAGATAAAATCTCGGCGCTTTATTTTTAAATCGTTGGCCTCTCCAAAGCACCTTTGATTTATGCCCCGCGTCAACGCGTCACCGGAAAACACGGCCGCGTTTTAATCTTCCCTTCTTTCTCTCCACGCAGAGCTCGTTTCTGTTTACCGGAGCCCCGACGCATGCGCTCCGCGTTAGGGGACAGCCAGCTTTCCAATTTGGGGATAGATTCTATCCGGAGGCTATAATGGTAGTATCAGATGTATTAGCACCACGCTTAAGATGCCTATGTTCCCTCGTTGGACCGAGAGATCGGTCAGTTTTAGAGTAAAAATAAAAAGCTCTGCGACAAATAGGTGTTACAAATTTACAAATTTGAAAAAGGCATGTATAAAGACTTTTTTATATCACTTCTAAGATAATAGGGAACGATTTTATTGCTGTATACAGGCGTACAAATGAATACAAAGCGTACAGCTGAGCATAAGGAGACAGTAATTTAGACAGACGAAGATGGGAGAGTGGCCCCACCGTCCGGCGGGTCAGACGAAGAGCTCCCGTGTCTCCAAGAACGCGCTACTTGTTTTTAAGATTGCGTCGGCTCCGGCAAGACGTATCGCGGATTCCAGTGAGCATAAGGAGGATGCCTCGCATTCTATCTTATGCACATACACCGCCTGACGCTAATAACGGCTACGGGAGCCCAGCTATGCGAAATCTCCTTTTGAAGTCGGGCTAACATTGCATCAATATTTATCAAATGAGTTCGCACTTTTTTTACCTTGAGACTTAAAGCTTAGCTGTAATCGTTTTCTTTTGTTACAGCGACGATTCCACGCCGGGCGCCATATGCCTACCCGGCACCAAAAACGGGCTGGACAAAAACAAGAATCTCACCGCCGAGGAGAACCAAGCACTCATGAAGAGGTACCTGCAATGCCCTGGCATGTGCCGCGTGGAAGTCCTCAAAAAGTTCGTTAGGAACAAGTATAACGTCGATACTAATCGTTTCTACGTAAGTTTTGTCGTAAAATATATTCAAACTTCAATTCTGACCCCAATATTTTCTTTACAGATCGATATTTTATACAAACGAGTACCCCTGCCAGATCACTACACTTTGATCGACATAGCATACATCTACTCGTGGAAAAGGGTAAGTTACAAGCACCACTGCGTTTAACATGTAAATACTCACCCACGTTTCACTTTCAGAACGAACCGATGACGTTCTATTTCCGGATCACCGACATCAACAAGGTTTCGGAACGGTTCGACTTCTTCAACGGTTCACCAGTTCCCGAATTCGTTATGAAAACACCTAGCAGGACTTCTAGGACCAACGGGGAGAGGGGTTCTGCCAAGAGGAAGGAGAGCGCGAACAAGAGACCTTCCAAAGTCAACAAACAACCTAGTCAAGAAACCACGAGTGAATGTGATAGGAGTAATAGTGAAACAAAGATAGAAATACCTAGTGAGAGGGGTGTCGGTGAAGTTAAAAATAAATGTGATAGTATCGGAGACAATAAAAGTGGCGATAGTAATGGAGAAGTGGTTAGTAAGTCTCTAAGTGTAAAAGCGACTAGTAGTAATGTAGACAGTAAGAACGATAAACCGGTACAGGTGGAGAAAAAAGCGAAAACGGTCGAAAAACCCGCGGTTGTGGTCAATACGAACCCTGCTAAAGTTATCCCAAATACGAAAGACAAAGATAAAACCGACGTCGTTCAGGGCAGCATGCTGCTCAAGCCGGAAATCGCGGAACAGATAAAGACCAAGATCCAAAACGACAAAAGTGATGTCAAAAATTCGGTGTATACAAATATTACCCTCAACAGGACCAACAACGTAGAGATCATCACCAAGATCCAGAAGGTGTCCAACAAAGAGGGCCAACCGATCGGCCTAAATATCATCAAGCAAACAGTGAAAAAAGGTGGGAAAACTGGAGGTGCCAGCCCAGTTCATAAAACAGCGACGAAGAAGGTCGTCAACGAAAAGAAACAACCCGAATCCAACAAAGTCGAAATAGTAAATAAGATCGAGAACGAAAAGGTAAAAAAGGATCAGGTGCCGACTACTAGCGATAGTTTGGAGGAGGAAAAACACAAGTTCTTTAAATCCATAGAACTCACGGCAAAGAACGTCGTGCAAGGCATAACTACAAAGCAGAACGAAACCTGCGCCTCCTCATCCGGACAGAAAAGGAAGAGCTCAAGTCCCGTTAAAAACGACAAAGCGAAAAAATCGAAAGTCGACAAGAAACCTACCACGAAAATCATCATCCAACCGAAACCACCCAATCATGGAAAACCTAGCATACCCAGCCAACATCGTAACAGCGGGTTGCAGTCTTTTATCGATAGCTGCAAGATAAATATTCCCTCATCTTTATCTATTACCCTGAAAGAAACTTCTGAAGGTAGACCGCCACCGTTAGTCCCGCCCACGAAGAACTATATCGAAATCTTAAAGCTGGATGAAAATGAGTGCACAAATACTGAATCCGCACCTAAACCTGAATCAGTAGTTAAAACGGAACCGGCATCGAGGCTCTGCGACAACGACAGCGAACAGAAGGTAGACCAAGACCTGTCGGAAATCGCGAAAAGCTTAACGGAGAAGATCCCAATGTCTACGACAGTATCGCAGATAGTGGGACCCAAACCGCAGTTCCAAATACCGGTAAAAAACAACGCTCCTATTAAGTTTCACATCCAACCGTCTCCAGTACCTGAAGTACCCTGTAAAGTCTTGAACATGCCCAAGGACAATAAACTCAACCCCAGGTCCCCGCAGACCTTCCAGAAGATATTCGAGGAGTCGATTAAGAAACCTGACGAGAATGCGACTTCTCCCGAGAAAAACAAGCAGAAGGTGTTGGATTTAACTAACGAACCAGCAAGTGCGCCGAGTGTTAAGAGGAACATCTTGGAAATCGCTTCTCAGTTGTACAAAAAGACCAAATTGGAGCAGGAGAAAAGTACCTTACCAGAAACCAAAAGTGATGAATCAAACTCTTCCGCACCAGTGCCCAAAGTTCCTATACCAAGATTGCCTAGCCAGAAGGTCTCAAAATCGAGACAGAAATTTGCTGGTCCTAGATTCGAGGTGGCAGATGCATTAAAATTTCCTCAAACACTTACCAATCTCCACTCGAACGCCTTGGGTTTGAATTATACCATCTCAGTCGGGCAAAATATCGCCCCGAAAGTTAACGGGATATTATCACCTGTTAAGAAAGAAGAAGAAACGAAGACTGAGAAACTTTGCAAACCTCCAGTGACTTCCAACTCCTGCGCAGCCCCTAAAGAACTGCCAAGTGCGTCTCCAAGACCGAACATGAAGAGATCCCCTTGTCTGAATTACAACTCTCCAAGAAACTCCCCTAAGCACTCGCCCAAGTCTTCTCCAGTCGTGAAGCACATGTACGCTCCAACACCCAATCTCATGGACCAACTAAGGGTTCACACGCTCAACCAAAAGATTCCTTCGCCGAAACTGAACAATTTCTCGAAGTCGTCGCCTAATTCGTCCAAATTACCATCGCCATCTCAAAAATTACCGTCCCCCTTGTCTAAGCCAAGCACCCCCTCTCCAAAAACTAGTCTTCCCAGCAGCAGCAACTCTGCAGTGAAACCTCTCCAACCCGGTACCTCCCCTAAAACCTCCGAGGCCTCGCCTTCTTCTAATTCCTCTAAAAACGCTCCTAAGCCTTCGTCCGGTAGTCAAAATTCCCCCTTGAGTCCTAATCAGATCTTGGAGAAGTACAACATCCAGAATCTGGCCCAGTTGACGGCCAGTTTGAACTTCAATGCGGCTAACTTCGGCTTGAACCCCAACAATCAGTTAGCGGCCTTGCAACATGCCATGTTGTTGAAACACTTCGAGATGCAGAACAGGCAGAACTGGCTTAATATGAATCAGGGACCTCTGTTGCAGTACGAGAAGTATTTGCAGAGTCTAAAAAGCAACCCGAATCAACTTCTGGGTAATATCAAGGAGAACTGACCTCTTAAAGTTGTTATTTAGTTAATTAAGGACAATTCTAGCGAGCGTTTGAAATTTTTTCTACGTCCATTTTTGTTTTTTTTTTTGTTTGGTTAACGCTCTTTATTGGGATCGTTGTCAGTTATAACTCGAGTTTTTTTAACGTTGCATGGAATATTTTGCATGACATATCGTATTTTTGCCATCTCTAATATTTTAAGTAAAAACTTACAGTTACAAATCGCTCGATTTGTTTATATCTTCTTTGTCTCCAATTTCCGGTTCCTTGCGGTTTGTACATTTTTCAATTTGAAGGTTCTCTTCCCATTCGTTGTATATTTATTATTTTGTTTATATCCCGAGGGTTTTGTTAATGTTCTGTATTGATTAAATTATTGTTAATTTTAAGTTTTTTTCTTTTATGGAATTGTATTATACTGATGTAATTAGCTAGACTTAAGGAAAATGTAAAATATTATTTTGCAATTTTCATTAAAAAAATCGAAAACAATGGTCTGTTTATTTTTGGTTTTAGATCTACCGCCAGTTAGTGAATAAAGTAAGTATTCAGGGTGCTTCAGAATTTATACAATTTTGTCAAAAAAAGTCAAAAAGGGCAGTTCGAAAATTATTTAAAAATGCACTTCTGCACGGCCCTGGTCCACTGTAAAACCTGGCCTTGCGCAAGGCAAAGGATGCAGTCGGCGACCGGCACAGCAGCAAAGTGTAATAAAAAATTAACGGACAAAAAATTGAAAGAATTTCCCAAGAAAAATAAATAAAATTTTATAACGCCTATTTATATCAACAAATGCAACTGCTTTTGTCGCTACTGTTATTATTGGAGTTCGGGACTTGCTTCACCATAAATTAAAACGATATCCATCAACTGCAAGTTCCTGTACACGTAAGCCAATTGTGACATTTGAAAAACTAATGTAAACACTATCGCAAAAACGTTAATACTAAAATCGTATGTAAGGGTTGTAAATACTACTTCACTATTCAAACTTCAATATTTTTCAAGGATTTTACAAAAAAATCTGTTCCTAAATTTTTTTGGATAGGTGTCAATAAATAATATTAGAAACTATAATAGACGAAGAAAGCAATATACTTCAGTAATTCTAGTTTTTGAAATCTTGAAAGCAATGTTTTAGCACCGTCTATATTTTAAATTAAACCTAATCAATACACTTGCAAAATAAAAAATGTAATACCTAATTTGTCAAATATTTTCCATAGTTATGAACCAGTGACAGTAAACGCCTTATGTAATTTTAAGCTAGTAAAATCTCGAAAATTGAATCCTACTTCTGATCTGTCAGAAGTGGGGTCAAATTTATAGAATTTATCGAAAACGCTTTATATAACTTCTCGAATTTGATCATGAAAATCAAATCCAATTTTAAATTTGATAAAAGTTAAGAATATCCCACTTCTGATCTATCAGAAGTGGGGTAAAAGTTATAGAATGTGTCGAAATATATTTATAAATTTTATACAACAATTTTGATGTCAATATATTTCAAATTCAGGTTACCTGTATACAGGGTGTAAGCAGTTTGACTGCTATTACTTCAGCATGAGATTGAGTAATCATAAATGAACAGAAGTGTTGTATATTACAGTTTTCAAAATACAACGAGTATTAATATTGGGGAGTTTCAGCGCTTAACCTGCTGATGTACACCACGTGTACACGCGGCAGACTTACGGAAAAATTGTAAACAACTATTATTGTAAAACATTTAGTAAATTTCAAGAGAATTGTTTTCCAGTTTTTAAATAAATGAAATAAAATGTATCGATTTTGTAATACGAAGAGTGTTGTGCTTAAATTTTAGCTCGAATTTTAATAATTATGAATTTCATAAAATAGGAACTTTTAATCAAATTATGAATTTGAAAAATATGTAGTTAAAGTACCCAAAGATTCACGTCATTCAAATAATCATACGTATTAAAAATAATTTAGGTACTTACTAAAAAGCAAAATTCAGTAATTTTTAAACGTGCAAGTACAAAACAAACTACAACATATCTTCAAATAGTTCATCACCATTTTCAATGCACGCACGACACCTTCGAATCGCACTCGCTGGAAAACGCCTCAAGAAAAGGAAATATTGGTACGCAAAAAACACTCCGACACGGTCGAATCCAGATACCAATTGAATTGCGTATTAGTGGTTGCTGGATCTAGTACCTCGTGTTAATAAACCACCGTGCCGTTGTCACATTGCTCGATATGAATTTTATCGAATTTTAAATTTATAACAACGCAAATTATTTTTAGAATTAAGCATAAAGAAGTTCAAAGAAGTGATAAACATTGTATTTTATGGTATTCTATACAAACAGTTATGTCAATATTCCTTAATTAATCGAACTTTTGTACCTGTCGGATGTACCTTTTTGTTTATTTTAGTGTATAGTGTTAAAATTAAGGCAGTCAAACTTCTAACACCCTGTATTAATAAATTCTGATATAATGTATTCTTTTATAATGTAATCCATTGTCATAAAGAAAATCTAGTCTTCATTGACCAAACTCACACGGAAAAGTTAAAAGTCCGGCATTTAAGAAACAACCGCTACATTTGACACCTCTAATTAATATTTACCTCTCTTCCGAATTCTCGGAAGGAACGGGATCGAATTTGGGACCCCGGCAGTTACACATTTTTCTAGCTGGGTAACCCCTCTCTTTTATTTGCGTTGCCATAGAGAGCGACGAGAGAGAAACGACTTGAGATACTTCAGACTCTACTTGGCCTGGTAATATTTGTTTGCTTAAGCCGGCGGCACCCAAAATGTTGAACATTGCGTTTTTAATACTCATAATTATACAAGTTATGTAAATAATAAAGTGGTTATAAGATGTTACAATTTAATTTATTGTAATAATAAATTTTTTGTGTAAAGAAGGGTTTTAGAGGACATTCACATTCACATTTCCCGAAGTAAGCTGTATTATTAATGCTCTGGCAGTAATTTTGGCGCCCAATTTCTCTATAAAAATAATTAATATTCTTCGTATACAAGGAACAAATTATTAGATGTAGATTGGGCACGTAATCCAAACAGTCGAGGTTCGAAAGAAACTTTTATCCTGGCCCCAGGGAGGCTTTGAAAGTCAGCGGCGTTCAGAATGGCTCAGCGTTTACATCAGAATGCAAATTATAAGTTTCCCCGTTGCCGTATAGCTAAATACCGACTTTTGGAAGTTTGAATGGGCGAAATACTGAAGTTTTCATCGGACCGGCAGGGAAGGGTGGGAGGTCAGTGACCAACAAACGGTAATAGAAAAGTCAGCCGGAGAAATTCGAAGAATGATACCTCAGTTTACCTTATTGTCCGTAATTATTTATTTGACTGGTTATTTCTAACAAACTGACTAATAAATAACTGCGCCGATTGCCGATTATACATTTCTTCGCGACACAATCTCTATAACATAGTTTGCGTTTCGAAAAACCACGTGTTCGTTATGAAAACTTGTTGAGTTGACTTAAAAGTCAAATGTGACAGTTTTGTTTATCAATGACGAAGTAAGTAATAATATAATAAATATTATATGATATCGTGTATCTGTTTGGAAGGTAGATAAAAAAGTCATTGTCGCATTTACTTTTAAGACGATCCAAAAAAAGTCTTCATGACGAAAACCGAGTTTTCGAAATGCAAACTATACAGGGTGAGTCAGAAGAATTTCTCCAAACTCTAGAAATGGATTATATACGTCAAAATAATAAAAAATGTTTTATGCGATTTTCATTTGTTTTCAAGTTATATTACAAATTTTAAAAATTTCACATCAAAGTATGTCATGCTCCAAGTTTAAAAGTATGATAGGTATCTGTCGTTGTCATTTTATGTTTCAATATAACATTATTTGATTATACGTTTATACCATCGAAGTGTTACAAAATGCCCAGAACTTATTCAAATTTATAGTACGCAATTACTCGTATGATGTTTGTTTATTGTTTTTGTAATGGGAATGCTAATGTTGCTGTTGATGAATATGGTCAACGGTTTCCACACCGCAGATGTCCTGATAAAAATGTATTTATTAGATGTTAACAAACTTTGCGAAACTGGAAAGCTTCCCAGTGCTAGTATAACATCTGAACGAGCTCATCCATAAGGTTTAGAAATATTCTGGGATTAGTAGAAGATGACGCAACTACCAGCTCACGAAAAATTGCTACTCATTTGGGCATTCTACGAAAAAGAGTAACAAAAACCATCCACGAGCAAGGCTTATATCCGTACCATGTACAGAGTACAACACCTACAACCGGAAGACTATGCTAAGCGTATCTATTTTGTCGTTGGATCAATAATAATCATCTTCCCGTATACTTTTTACGGATGAAGCAACATTCATCCGTAACGGCATAACTAAAACTCGGAACTCTCATATATGGTCATAGGTGTGGTGTGGTGTGGTATGATCGATAGTTATTTCATTGGCCCTTTCATTTTGGAGAATCATCTCAAAGGAGAACCTACTTAAATTTTTTACAAAATTAATTACAAGTACATACTACTAAAGGATGTTCCTATAAACATGAGAATGTGAATGAACTACCAGCACGATGGAACTCCTGCACAATTCGCTCATTCAGTCGAGCTACATTTGAAAGAGAGGTTTCCAGGGCGTTGGATTGGCTGCGGTGGTCCTATTATTTGGGCTCCAAGAACTCCAGACCTCACACCACTAGATTACTGTTTATGGGGGGTGGTTGGGGTCGAGAGCCAGTTTATTGGACAAAGAGTATGGTGTGTGAAATCATGGAATGTATGGTTAATCCAAGGAATTTAGTGTAAAAGCCTTTCTACCCAACGGCCAAAAGCAAACAGTGACTTCAATTCAATTTGACTGTTAGAGGTTTTTTAAAACCTTATGAGCTTTGACCTTCATATTCGCAGAAACATAATTCCGACCGCCGCCTAAATTATTCTACGTCCTAAAAACATTACACCTATTATTCACAGTCTCTCTCAAGCTCTCGTAGCGTAAACAAGCCTTATTTTAATTTAAACAATAAATATATATATAACGAACGTTCGCCAGTTGACTTTATTGATGCCCGACCGCCTTAGTTCATTTCTACTTGTAATGATGCACATGGTCTAGTTCTGAGTCAATGTTTTCACAACGTGCTTATTAGTAGAATTATGCGGATACGCCACGCCTTTCGCGCATTTCGCGGCTCATGAGATATTGAAACACCTCTACACACAAAATGCCTGGATTATCTATACAAGTATATCTATACTTTTGTTTAAATTTTTATATTAATTAAAACTATACAGAACGATTGGCCAATAATAATACTGCAACTTTTAAAACTTGCAGCATGCAGCAAGATTTAGGGGGAACGTGGCCCCCTTGCCCCCCTCCCGGCGACGCCTATGACTGCATCACTTATTCAAGAAAGTCATGCAGCAATCAGGGAAGCTACAGACGTCCTTTGTAAACAAGGCAGAAAGTGTCTAAAGGTCGATGGTGGTGTTTTTGAACATTTAATCAAAGAACGCTATGATTAGTAGAATATCAATAATTTTTTTTTTTTGAAATGTACGTAATAGTTTGAAACAAATGAAAATCGTGTAACATTTGAGTTGGAGTGTGGTGCAATTCTCCCAACTCACCCTGTATAATGTATTGTACTAGCCTCGTTTCTAGAGCAGTCCAAAACAGTTTCGAACAGGCAGACGCATGCGCATTCCGATATAATGCTTACATAAGGTTAAAAATTTATTGTTCCGAATCAAATGCGATTTCATCTGACTGTTACACAAGGGCCCCATATTCTTTAAATAGTGTTTTCCGCAAAGACAAATAATTTCAAACATTTAATAACTGAATAATCTAAAGCTAATCAAATAACAGAAATGTTATGTCATACCACCTGAGTATTTTCAAAGACGCCGCAGTAAAACGAATAAACAGGTGCAAAAAACGATCAAACCATCAAGGTTTTAGGTACTGAAATCTACGAAAATATAATTCCACATGTAAATATTCTTATAACATTTACTTGCTTAGTCCTACATATAAAATTGTTTACTTTTATTTATAAGTACGTGAAAATAATTCTTAAAATGTGGGGTTAGAATAACAGCAAACGCATGTTTTACAAACGCTTTTTTTTAGTTATTATTTTATTTGAGTAAATTTAAATGGTAACAATGAATAAACAAAACATCAAGGATTTTATTTTTGTGCTTACTTTTGTTCTACACGTTTTACTTTTAAAGATTTCAGTACCTAAAAACGCCAGAAATTTCACTATTTTTCGGCCGGGAATATGGCCACCTTAATGTACCAGGAACAAAGCTAATGATTATTGTGCCGCAAAGAATTAACTACGTTAAAAACAACCCTTCTACTGACATTTCTGGCGCAAAAGATTGTTTATTAAAAAATTTTCAGTGACAGAAATACCCAATCAAATAATAATAGCTTAGGATATTTCAGGAACAATTAATTATTTAAGTTGTGATTGTATGAATAAAAAAAATAACAATAACTCGGAAATAATACTTAATTTACATTAGTTGTCTACGCCACATCACGTAGGGAAATGTTAAACAATACTCTTCAGTAATGTATAGTAGAATTAAAATATAAAGGTCCCATAACATCCTTAAACAATTAAATCGCCATAAGAAATAAAGTGAGTCCCGTTAAAAGTCCCCGTACGCCACTGACAGTTTCTGAAAGCTGCTCAAAACAATGTGCCAATACACCTAAGTTTACCAAAGATAACTGACATTACAATTTATTCCACAACTCTACCTCGACGACGGAGCCGGAGAATATCGCCTCGAGCGAGACAGAGGGAGAGAGAACACCGCTCACAACTCGGCAACGTGGCATGTTTATAACACCAGTGCCCTCCGCCGAAGATCGTACGCCGTCGTGTTCGCTCGTACTTTTATATAATTACTACTGATTCATAGACAACTGCTAGCGCTGTGAGGCATGGCTAACGTCAGACAGATCTTTCCTTCTCGCCCTAACGAGAGAACGTATAGGGAAAAGGACGGAGAGCGCCCATACCTCGAAATAGAGTTTGTCTGCAAAGACAGCGGGCATGTGACTGCTTTAAACTGTTTAATATTTATGTTGAATATGAAATTAGGTGAAAAAAGTCCCGAGACGGGACGTCCGAGATGAGCAATGATGTTTTTTAATTCGAGGCGAGGCTCTCGATGTAGATTCTGGGGTGATAGGGAGCCGTTCCACCGATAAAAATGCCTCGATACGTGCTCGTTAAAATTCTTGGCATTGGCGATGGGTAATGAGGTGTCCACGGTCATGAAAATGTATGTTTTCCGTTCGTACGTTTTATTGTATGTTAATTCTGAATGCTTGTACGGCATAACTGTTCTAAGATAACCTGCAATTCACGAAAGGTTTGTTTTATCCCAGTTGTTACATAGCCTGTGTCAAGGACATTGCCCCTACAGCGCCATCTAATGCTAAAAGTGATCATTGCATGTTTAAGTATTTTTTAAATTTATTAAGTTCACTTGGCAAAGTTGTAGGTCTATTGCTGACGCTGTAAGCTGTGTGCTGTGTGTCGCAGTTCATCACGTCGTGTGTTTGGTATTAAAATGATAGATATGTATGAGCTAGACATATATATCAAATATAGTGACGTCATCAATATGAGGTCAACCACTTATCCTTTTCTATAAGCGTTAAATTACATTTGAATTAATAACTTCAAAAGTTGATCACAGTGAAACAATCAAAATTCTACTTTCAGGTTATGTTCAGAAAACATTTTCTAAATCCGATTACTAATTCCCTACGTCTTACAAATACCACCCGGTGCATCCTGTTTGTGTTATTAGATAAAATAAATAGGAACGGAACGACACCCCTATAGGCCTGTTTATGAATATAAGTGGCTTCGATCTAGCCAGCTGTGGCTCTCCCTCCCACGGCGCTTCAACCCGCCGGAATAGAAGGCTGCACGGCAGGCTCGATTAATACGACGCTGAAACCGTAATTAGATGAAGCTATTGCTCGATTAGATCAGATAAGAACTGGGGGTGGTGGGCGCGAGATAAAGAGAACCATAGGCGCAGGTGTAGGAAAACAAATTCGTTTGAAGCCTGACGGTTGGATGCGCAGTGGTAAAATAGTGACGTGGAGAAAGAAGCATATATGATAGCTATAACTGTACCATTCAAACTGTACTCAGACTATGTGGCTATATGACTTAAAATAACTAAGGAGTATCCTGATCTTTTTACATTTTTACAGTAGGTATAAATAATAATTAAATAAGTATTTATTGATAAGTTGCAAGATCCTAGAAGCTAAAAACCCCACAAAAATAAAACATGGAGGTAGAAGCGCGTTTAGGTATTATAAGTGAAAGTGAAGCGTGGCTCTTCTTCGTGATTGACATAGCGACAATAATTTTTGTAACGGAACTGCTAGTTTGAAAGGTATAGTAGATACCTACGTCAGTCTTTTTAATTAATTTAATTTTAATGATTACTCTTAAACCTTACAACACTGTGATCATATCGGCCTTGCCCAATGTATTCGGTCGTTTTTATAATGTAATACCTTCTTCTATAGATCTATTATTATTATGCAGTGTCGATATAGCCCCATAATACACCTCTCAAGCAGTTATCCGTCTTCAATGTTTAATACCCTTGCAGAATTCTTCCAACACCAACTCCTTTAATGTAGCCTACATCCCATGAACAAACGGCAACTCCTAAAATACTCATAACTCGCCTCCCGTCCCACCTACGGAAATCATTTCCACGTCATTAAAACGTCCTTTTTATCTTCCTTCCCTCCCAATGAAAACTCCTCGTCCACACCTCTTTCTTCCCTAATTATTGCAAGTGCAGTTTGTTCCAAGAACCGAAATAAATTAAACCAACCGTAGTCGGCAGCAAGCCGTGCGAGCACGAGAGGGACAGTCCTAGCGGGCGGAGCCGAGGGCGGGGCCAAGCTTCTCATTGGAGTGCGGGTGTGGCCAATCCATGCGCGCGTACTCGGCTTCTGCTGCGTTTGAAGAGCTGAGAGGCTTAAAAATAGGAACATCTGGCATAGTTTTTATGGCTGTCGGTCCGAGGGTTATTAAAATGGGGGTATGGTGTAATGGGTGACTGTGATTTCGTCGATGGGTGGGTGTGCTGTTATGGCAGCGGCTTGATGGTGGATGGGAATTGTTTTTGGCGGGAAGTCGGGGATGCCGGATGAGTCATGGGGTTGTTCAGTCGGATAAGCAGTGTTCTTTTCCGTATACCTAATTCACTTTAAGGGAACAGGTATCTAGATTGAACAGTTAGAAGAGCGGCAGGTTTGCATTCTTCGACACAGACAAAGAAGCAATTGTGAAGATTCTGAATATGTTCCTTTTTTAACATTGACAATGACTTTTAACCTTTGAGTTAAAAATTTAATAGAGGATTGCTAAGATTTAGATTAAATTCTAACAATGTCAAGTGTTTCCTTTTTTAAAAGCTGAAGGACAAATTTAATTATTTTTCAAATCGGATTAACTACAAATTTCTAGCTACAGTGAAGAGGATATTAAATAATAATAATAATATGTGTATACGAATTAAACTAAAATTTTTATTCATTATTTTATTTATTTCGTATGTATCTACTCATTCTGTAAAAGCAGATACCTACCACTGTTGTAAATAGAGTTCCGTATGTCCACTCCTCTGTCTAATTGGCAGTTTGTCTATCTATCTGGCCCATAATTTTATTAATTTCGAAAATGAAATTATAAATATCTATTTAATGTACAATTACAATGTGTGGATAGTGAAATTGAATAATTTGAAAACCAATTGTTGCTATTATACACTTTCTAATTAAACTAATTATATCAATTAACGAAATAGGGGATTTTGTCCAATTTCTCTTGCTTCACGCGTTGTCGAAATGAAAGTATCGATTGTTACCGTGCCTGTAGACTTAAAAGGCCATAATGAGGTAAAAGTAGGCCATGCCATCTAGTATCAAAAATGTCAAGGCGTCGTATATTTTACCGTCGAGTTATTGAGTTTGCTATGCTGGCGCCATCTATGACTTTGTAGATTAAGCTCGCCGCAGCGAGGACAGGGCGCATTTAATTTTGTGAAACAAAGCGCTGACGCTTGGATAGTTGAACTCTTCGATCGAAGATGGCGCGTGAGGCATAGGCTGCTTGATGTATTTATAATCGAATTCCTTTCTAAACTTATTTCTGTCCACATAATTATAATATTGTGTTGTTAATAACTTCTTATTTGCGGTTTGCGGTACGGATAATATGCTAAATATAAATGTCTTGTTATAGTTTTTTCTTTAATTTCAAGAGATATTGCGAAAGAAAAAGTTTATTATTATTAATAAATCATAGAAGTTATTGTTAACTCCTATTATGCTCTTAATGAAAATACGCTTTTGTGTAAAATAAAAATGTGGATGTGGAAATGATTGTACAACTTACAAAAATAGTTTGTTTACTTCAAAAGCCTCTAGATCTTACCTGAAAGGTTTTTTACCCATTGCCGACAGATAAATTGAATAGTGTTGTAATAGTAAATTAAAATTCTGAAAAAGTTGTGTGTGAAATGACAACAATTATTGTGAGATTTCTGTTCAATAAGTAATAGATAGCCCTGTAATAGACAATTACTTGGTTTTATTGAATCTCATTTTTTGTGCGGTTTTCTTGGCAACGGATACAAGGAAAAGTTGAGAAACAGTATCGGCTTTGCTTAAATTTGTGCAAGTTTAAACTGAAGATATAAGTAATAGGACAGATTTAAAAATTCGTAATAGAAAATGTACAGAGTGATTCATTCATATTGTCATTAATTTGAACCGCGTATTCTAAAGGCCTAATAGATACAGAAAATTGAAAAAACTCGACTTTTTAAAAGATAATCAAATTACCCCTTAACTCTCGCTAATTTGGCGCCCTATATTACATCATATTTTCTGAAAGGGAACGCGCTGGTGGACCACAGCGGTCGAACGTTGAAGCGAAACAGCTGATTTCCCCAGTCGTATTGAATTTTGCAATTAGTTTCAAAATCAAAGTGCAACTTTATTAACAAACTGTTAAGCACGGATGAGTGTTGTTTTAGTCCTACTGACATTTTAAACAACTCTTTGAAAAGAAATAAGTCACTACGTACTACAAACTTAATAATTATTAATTAAATATCATATCCTAAAAACTCATATTCAATTATAAAACATAGTGAAAACGTTAATAATATTAAAAATACTAAATTGTGATGACCTAACATTCGAAAACAATTATTATCCTTATACATTTGTTTTTATTAACAAATAAATAATACTTGATCATTTTAAAATGTAAGAAAATATATTATTTATTCATGTGTCTAGATAAGAAGATCCGTTTACTCCTTGTCGTTCACTACGTATTAAAAATGCAGTAAAAACTAGGTTAATGACCGAATAATACGGTAAGTCAAGATTCACTCTCGATAAACCTTTGTGGGTCAGGAGCGGTTCGATAAAAGGTTTAAATAATGATTTGAAAATATTTTTTTACAGCGTAAATATGCATTTTAAATGGTTTTCAATCGCGTATTCATGTTCTACTCATTTTCCCCTATCTTCCCGTAAAACTAATGACATTTTGACTGAATCGCCCTGTATATTTTGTTAAATATGTCATTTTTATGAAACTACGCAATCTCCTGGTGATTTATTTAGAGCAAATTAACCCAATTCTACTCTTCCACCTGGTATATCAGCTCCGTTCACCCTTGATTAACCCCGAAGCGTATTTTGCCTAATTGAATTATTCTTCCCCAAATATTTTTTCAACCACCTCATCGGCTGATTTCCGATCCGATTCCGATACGCCTTAACGGCTCCCTCTGATTAAATTTGTAATCAGTGCCACCCCTGATGCGGCGCGATAGCAAATTCCACACCGAGAAAAACGATTTGTGGAAACGGGAATCAAACCATTTGCGATAATAATACTTCTTCCTCGGTCGTCTTTACAGGAACTAGTTCAGAGGTGAGATTTTTAGGTGGAGGGGGAGGTTTATTATAACTTTTATTACCATACGGAAGGAAAAAGTGTTGGTGGTGGGCGCAATTTGTTTCTCGGTGTAGTCTGTTCGATCGACGTAAGAAAATTGGGGGCAAATGTTATTCATCGGAGAGGTAATTGAGTTAATTAATTGCTTTAATTAATTTAAACTAATTTGGTTGGAAGTTAGTGTTAGGTCGCCTCAAACTTACAGGAAAATTGGGTTTAACTTTGTAAATTGATATTAGAATTTAAATTCATACAAGTGTTTCACTGAAATATCCAGCGTTATTTTTAAAAACGGTTTGGTACACTGAAGTAACAAGTAATTTAAATAATTATTGCTGAAATTATTTTATTTTGTTAAAACTTTTAATTGGATCAATGTTCCAATCAAAATTGCAGTGACCGAACTGCTACTGTCAAATATTTACTTCCCTAATTCATAGTATTTCTAGAATGCAAACTCAAAATTACCTCGATATTGAAACTAGTCAGTTTCAAGAGATTATTATTATTATTTATCTAAATAAATATATTAACTGGTCAGTGAATTGTAGTTAATTCTCTTATAAATTGAGCATAAAATATAAAAAATCTGAAGAGTTAGAAGAAACTTTTTGCCGGAGAAAAAGAATTTAAAAAATTGGTAAACTGAAGAAAGTCTAAATAAAAACTCAGGAAAAAAACACTTTAAAATTTGTTCCCAGATAAATTTTTCTGGAATAAACCTTAATAATGCGGAAATGACATAATATTTTAATAAAATTTGTATATCAAATATTAAGTAGTGCTAAAATACAAATTAACAGAAAGTATTTTTTTTTCTTTCTTAAACTGGAAAGTAAGTTTTTATTGGAGTCTTTAATACTGCTCTTACTTATTAATTTAATTGGATTGTGAGGACCAACTGTCCTCTGCAACGGAGCGATGCGTCATCTTGGCAGGAAAAATGACCTCGGATGGGGTGGGGTCGAGCGGGACTATCGCTCTTTACCCACGTCATCTCCGTAGGCCCGGATGCCTCATAGAGGCACGCCCTTTGTCATCCGGACCATCATCGGGCCTGCTCCTGTCCTGGCTGAGCCCGTTTCTTCTGCCTCTTTTCTTTCTTCGCCGGCTCGTCTGTGTAGACACCCAGGAGTGTCATGAGTGGTAACAGCGACACTTCGCTATCTCACATTTATATCCCAAGAATTACCTGCCTATGAGTACGTGCCAGTGTTTTAGGTCCCCGGATTAAGGCTATTAGTGGATTAGGACGATTTAATTACACCGACAAATACCCTTAATGCAAGAAAATATACTTATAAATGTACAATTCCGTAATTGTAAATACGTATTATGGGAAATGATTTAAATAAAATATTTTCCACGGAGATACTACGCTTATTAATAACTGGAATTTATTCTACCTTAAGCCGAAAAACTGTTTTATTATTTACGTGAAAACAGTGACGTACGTCCCTACAATAGTAAACTGACTATATTAGTGGTGGAAGTTTCACTTTTACGACTTTGTATTAAAAATAAGTCAGTACTACATTTTCTGATATGTTCTTAATTTTATTTTTAGCACACCACTTTGTGAAGTCATTATTTCATATTGATTTTCTTGATTCTTCAAAGGGAAAATATTCTTCATCGCTTGAAATATCCATTTCCCTTTCCACCATGTTCTTAATATTCGCAAATGACTATTGACAAAAATATTCCATTCTTGAATACAAAAATGATAGTTGGAAATAACTAATTTAAAACCACAAGTAAACAACGAGAAGATATATGTATAAGGTCGATTCCCAATAACTAAAAGAATTTTGCAAATTCATTCAAAAAATATTTTCAGATTCCATGTTTGATGTTTCTTCAGACAACATGCTCTTGATCATTAAAGTTCATCACTTAAAGGAAGATCTGTAGATTCTATATCTGTTGCTTTTGATTCCAGAGCAACATGCTGAACATATTCAGAATCTTTATCGGCTTTTGAAAGCAGATATGGTGTAACGATTTTTTGTATTAAAACAACTTCTAGATGTTTTTTTAAGTCTACAGGATGTATGATGACTGACATGGATATTTAAATTTAATAAACCGAAATTAATGACACACAGAGCTAAAGTGAAAACGTAAAACGTCCAAAAATTGATGCTTAAAAATATACCGAATGTCAAAGTTACCACAAACTTGACGTAAAAATTAAATTATGTATATCCAATGGAAAACCAGCAAATAAATCGAAAATGGGTAAATTTCGCTAAAACTGGTAACTATACATTATTTGTGTAACAAAAGCTAAGGGAATAGTATATTTCTATTAAAACTTTCATACATACAGTGTGAAAAAAGTTTTAACCAGACCAGCGCTTAACTTACATAACATGAAATAGAGAAAGATTTAGATACAAAGTATTGAAAACAAAGAGAATCAAATATATCTCTATAGTTTTATTTTAAATACAGTTGAACTCGCTTATAACGAGCAGGGGATATAACGAGCCCTTGGTTATAACGAGCAAATTGAAATGTCCCTTCCGAATTCCCTATGTAACACGTGTATTTTTGTTCGGCTATAACGAACTCGTATATAACGAGGGCTTGGCTATTACGAGCTTTGATTTTGGTCCCGCGCAACAGTGATCTCGGCTATAACGAGTTATCGTAGAACCAGTTTATACGCACATGACATCAAATGAACGCAAAAAATTGTTATGACTAGTAGAAATAACAACATATCCGATTTTGACGTCTTTGACTTAGTTCAGTACGACATGGTAGACGAAAATCTCGAAGTGGCTGAATTCCCAAATGAAATTCAAATCACACAATTAGCGATTAACCCATCAATAGATGAAGAAAGTGATGAAGAAGAGACGGGAAGCGATGAGGTTACAGTTCCTTCGACACATGAAGCCATCTCTGCGTTAAAAACCATAGTATCATACGTCGAATTCAAATATCCGGAAAACGAGCAGTTCTTAAATGCCGCTGATCGTTTGCAAAGAAATATCAGTCAGGAGATATTAAGCAAAAGAGTGGTGCAGAAAAATATTACAGAATTTTTTCGTTAATAATAAATGCTATGTAATTGTAATGTAACTTACCTACAGTTATACGTATCTATGTTATGTAGATAAATAATATTATATGTTTGGAAATAAAAATACAAGTGCAATGCAGCTATAATTATGTGTCCAATAATTTTCAGCATAGTTGGCGACGTCTATAACGAGCACTCGCGTATAACGAGCAAATTTTGCGTTCCCGTGAATGCTCGCTATAACCGAGTTTTACTGTACTATTGAAATATAGGAAAAATGTGCTCAACTTTATTTTTTATAGTGAAAGTCCATTCTTCTGTTTTTATCCGAAATAAACTTCAGAAAAACCGGTGAATAACTATTATTTGGTTACGGGAGAACTAAACAGAGCTCAAACTGCGTAATAAATATCCGCTACTCCCACTCCGTCCTTCACTGCTGTGGGACTGTAACCATTACCACCACTATAAACACTACAGATTAGGGGCGAATTACGAGGAGCCCACGTATTCAGCGTTATTCAAAGTCGAATTAAATTGACTGCACATTACAAACTGAACATTTCCTTAGGTTTAATGTATTTCATAAATCTAATTTATTTAATTATATAGATAACATTGAATCTAAATTTTGAATTAAATCTTTTTACTGTGGAAATTTCAAGGGGACGGCGCCCCAGAGCCCCCTCCCACACCAGCCGCCACTGGTTCTGACCAATTTTTAACCCGTAAGAGCACATTTTGTAGCACTCTTAACCAAGGGCGGATCCAAAGGGGGTCGATGGGGCGGTCGCCCCTCTAATGGTTCGAAAAAAAATCAAAGATGAAACAATAAATTAATAAAGATTAAAACTTTTTGAATGCGTAACCTTTTTTTTAGAAATACAAATGAATGAATAAACATTTTATGTCTCCCAGTTCTCCTGATTGCACTTTGTTTTTAGACATCAATTGTACAAACGCCCCCCTCCCCCAAATTCCATCTCTGGGTCCGCCCCTGCTCTCAACCGTTTAGAACAAAGTACGGATTAGTTTTTCTCGTCCCAGAAAACCCTCGGATCCAAATTATCAAACCAATTCATTGAGAGCTTTCTAAGAATTTTAAGAATTTTGAATTTATGTATTTTTGAATTTGAATTTGTATTTTTTTATAAAGCTTTTATTTAACTTACATTGTTAGTATGGGTCAAAGTCGAATTAAATTGACTGCACATTACAAACTGAACATTTCCTTAGGTTTAATGTATTTCATAAATCTAATTTATTTAATTATCTAGATAACATTGAAACTAAATTTTGAATTAAATCTTTTTACTGTGGAAATTTCAAGGGGACGGCGCCCCAGAGCCCCCTCCCACACCAGCCGCCACTGGTTCTGACCAATTTTTAACCCGTAAGAGCACATTTTGTAGCACTCTTAACCAAGGGCGGATCCAAAGGGGGTCGATGGGGCGGTCGCCCCTCTAATGGTTCGAAAAAAAATCAAAGATGAAACAATAAATTAATAAAGATTAAAACTTTTTGAATGCGTAACCTTTTTTTTAGAAATACAAATGAATGAATAAACATTTTATGTCTCCCAGTTCTCCTGATTGCACTTTGTTTTTAGACATCAATTGTACAAACGCCCCCCTCCCCCAAATTCCATCTCTGGGTCCGCCCCTGCTCTCAACCGTTTAGAACAAAGTACGGATTAGTTTTTCTCGTCCCAGAAAACCCTCGGATCCAAATTATCAAACCAATTCATTGAGAGCTTTCTAAGAATTTTAAGAATTTTGAATTTATGTATTTTTGAATTTGAATTTGTATTTTTTTATAAAGCTTTTATTTAACTTACATTGTTAGTATGGGTCAAATCTTGCAACTGAATTTTAAAACAGTTTCCCCAACCGATTGAGCTGAAATTTTGCATACACGTTTAGTTTGGATGACAATGCATGGTTAGCTAAGAGACGTCATTCTAAATTCAATATGGCGGACTCCCAAAGATGGTGGACCAGTTATTTTTATGTACCTCCATGGGTATCAAATGAAAGGGTTTGCTGAGAAGTATACGAAAATGTAATGACGTCACTAAAAGCTTGTTTTTTTTAATTATACATTAACTTATTTTTAGATTCACTTTTGGACTAAGGTAAGTATAGCATTACTCTGTCGTTTGGAATATACTATAGTATTTACATTGTCATTATGGCTAGAACTTAAAGGTGTCTTAGATTTTAATGAGGTTCAATTTTTCCGTTTTTTTTTTAATTTTTGGAAAAGTTTTTCTGATACTCAATTTTTCCGGAAATTTGCCTTCCCTGGAACAAAAGAAACTGTAAACTCATAGTTTCCTTACACTTAAATTGAAATAATAAATTGTAGCATTTGCAGTCTGCTGAAAACAAGTCCCTCCGTCGATTTCTCATGTCCACCGACGGGTCCAGACAGCACCACGTCCCGCTGCCGCTCGCTCGTAATAGGGTGGTGGACCGTGACGCCCGCCGAGGCCATCTCCGAGAAGCAGCGCCTTTTTTTTTACCCGGTGCTCGGCGGCTCACCGCAGCCGTTGTGAACGAGCCACACACTTCCCGCCGATAATGAGGTACGTGCGTTCAGGTGGACAAAAACAATGGTTCCGCTCCAATAGACGGCCTCCATCTGCTAGTCATCCTCCGGGTCCAACGGACGCTCGGCGTTAGGTAACTTCACCTTGGAAGAGATTATGTAAGCGTCGGGGGTACATTGGGGGACAGTCGTAGTGAAAAAAACGTATCCAAAATCACGTGCAGACGAATGTGGGAAAGACCGAAGAAAAACTGGGAACTTTTGTATAAAAGCAGAACTAGGAACATAAACAAAGAACAACCTTCTTACCTGTAGTGGAATGCATATGCTAAACTCCCAAAATTGTAGGAATTGACTCATTGTCGACATGTAGATTCGAGCGGGGAATGCGATTCCATAGGCGTATCATTTTAGGGAGATTATTAAATACAAAACAGCAGATATGTCGATTTTGGTAAAAACTAGATTATCCCTACAAGTTAGCACACACTTTGGTATATACAAATATCCAAGTTCTTTTTTATTTACGTTAAAGTAACCATTCAGCAATTCTATCCTCGTGGCAAAGAGGGCCTGGACCACCCGCGTACACTTTTCTCGCTAACTAGACGAGTGGTCTGTGAGGAAAGTTAACTTACGTAATATTTTTTATCTAAAACTATTTTTTTTATTTCACAAAAAGATGGCATTGGGTGACGCAAATATACAGGGTGTGGCGTGTATACTCTAGAAAAATTAAACTACAGCTTCCTGATGATATTTGTAATAGAAAAGTCTTATACGAAAAAGTTCTGTCTTCACGTTTTTTATTTTTGTAAATTAAAGTTTATTTATTCAACGAAAATGAAGGGCGACCCTTTATTATTTATTAAAAACTTTGGAAATGTTTTTATGCGACCCGAGATGCAACCTTATAATTTAAGACGGTATAATCTAATACTAGTAATACTAAAAGAAGGTGATTTTGTATTTGTATTGAATTCATCATTCACTTAATTTATTAAATATTAAGCATCGTCCATCGACCCATCAGTGTTAAAAAATGAAAGATTCCAGACAAAAGTTTTTATTTTGTAATTCCACGATAGTGTAATTTTTATAAAGAAGTAAAAAATAAGAATAGCGTGCCGATTACATTGAAAACGAGATTCTTATTTCTTACTTTGCTTAATTTTTTAGTTTGTGCACAAACTAGTTTTACAATGAACTGAGAAAACAATGCATTTACTATTTCCGAACGTGTCGATATGGTGTTAGTGTATGGTGCAACCGGAGGAAATGCGCTCCCGGCGACTAGATTGTAGCGGGAACGATGTCCAAACGTCACCCCCCATGTGCAAATACAATTTTACAGTGCGTTAAGCGGCTGCGAGATACGGGAAGTGTTATTCCTCGAGGAGAAGGCCGACGTGGTTAGCAAGTGAACCTTAATGTTGAAGATGCAGTGTTGGAAAATCTTGACGAAGACCCCACAATTAGAACTCGACGACTCGCACAGCAAGTAGGAACCTCATCTCGTACCGTACATCGCATCTTAAGGCGCCAGCTGTTGCACCCCTATCATCTGCAACCAGTTCAACAGATTTTACCCCCGGATTGTGATCAATGAATGCGTGTTTACAGATGGTTTTTACGGCAATGTGACAATCAAGTAGACATTCCTGCTTATGTTTGTGTAACAGATGAGAAGACATTTACCCGTGATGAAGTGAATTTCCATAATATGCACATATGGGCCGATGAAAATCCTCAGATTAGGCGACATTTACCCGTGTTGAAGTGAATTTCCATAATATGCACATATGGGCCGATGAAAATCCTCACGCGATTAGGGAAACTCATTTTCAACATCGGTTCTCGGTAAATGTTTGGGCTGGCATAACAGGCGATGTACTTGCGGGTCCCTATTTCTTTGAAGGACGACTAAATGGACCAACATATGCTGACTATTTGGAGAACCGGTTGCCTGAATTATTGGTCGATGCGGCATTACAAGTTCGAGCACGCATGTTTTATCTTCAAGATGGGGCTCCTCCACACAGTACTCGAGAAGTAACAACACTTTTGAATGAAATGTTTCCTCAGCGATGGATTGTACGCTTTGGTCCTGTGCCGTGGCCACGTCGGTCACCCGATCTAACCCAATGGACTTTTATCTTTGGAGTCACTTGAAGTCATTGGTTTACAATACCCCAATTGCTATGGTGGAAGAATTGCGAAACCGTATACTTTAAACTGCTGACTCAATTAGGGGAATACCTGGAATTTGGGAAAATATTCGCCAAAATTGAGTGCGTCGGTGCTATGCCTGTATCCGAGGTAATGGGGATCGGGGATCAGTTTCAATATTTTCTCTAGGATGTGGTTTTTTCTGCGAACTCTTGCAGTAACAAAAATGCATATAAGATAGTAATTACTATTAATTATTATAATAAGAAAATATCAGTTTTTTTTTAATATCTATTTTTCTTAGTTTGTACTTTTGCATTGAAAAATTCCCCAAAAATTGAAAAGTATCTTTCTATCTTTCAACAACGATTTGTTTACGCGGCTGGTCTACAGCACGTTAACTCATCGTACAGCACACGGACAGGACCGTTCCAGAGAAAATATTTTGATCCATAATTAAACTTTAATTTGCGAAAAAAAAACGCAAAAATATAACTTTTTCGTATAAGACTTTTCTATTACAACTATCGTTAGGAAGCTGTAGTTTAATTTTTATAGGTTATATACGCCACACCCTGTTTGTTCATTTGACCAACAACATATTTTAATTATTTACGTCCTCAAACAATTTTATTATGTAAATTTCGTTTTGTTCCGTTTCAAAAGGTCTCCAAAATATTGGAATAATATTAGTAAACAAAATATTCCTATTATTTCTCTCTATCGCAATTGTAATATGAATTATTAATAGAAAGTGCCTATAATAACTTAAAATCACCTGAATTACACCAAATTCCGCATTGCTGCACTGCACTGCTAGGCTATTTGTTGACAACCGAATTTATGGCCAGGTGGCCTAGTGCGGCTGTGTTTGTGCCGCGTTTGTCCGCGCGCTTATCCATCAATTGGGCGACTAGACCCATATATGGGTATGGTTAAATAAAAATTGGAACAAGTTTTTTAAATATTTCAGTGCCAAGTTACTGCGTCAGCGACCGAACCTGGTATGTACTACCAACCTATTGGTTCTTCAATTGAGATCGGAAAGACTATACATAAGTTTTTATATTCGTCCGGATCATTTCAGGGATTAAACGTACTGCCACTTGTTTCTCTTTTTAATTTTGTACCTTTCACCGCTTTTGACAGACGATAAACACTTTTGAGAGATAATTTAATTAAGGAACTGCGCATTTCCACAGCATTACCTACTCGTTTCGCACTCGAATTCCCCGATAAACGTTGTCACACAAAGTTCTTGGCCTCTTAAATTCAACTTGTTTACGACTGTGCTGATTATTAACAGATTGGCCGTTAAACACTCGCAAGCGATTCCATATTTAACTTGCACGCCTATGACACGAAAGGAAACGCCTAAACTGGGAATTGACAAATCAATAAATGCAAAGAATACAAAGTTATTTCATCAGAGTAATAACTTGTGATTTGATTTATTTGTGACTGTCAGCACCTATTTTAGTGCTCTGCTAGAGGTAGTTCCTATTTCGTTCATCATGAAAACTTACATTTTTATTATGTGCATACTTGAAATGTTTTTTTTTTGTACATAATCAAATACAGCTTCATAAACAAAGCCGAAGACAAAACAAGACGAACGGCATAAATATCTCCAATACCGTTAGAGATAGGTATAGGGAACCTATACACAGTTTGAAAGAGTTTTAAATTTTCCAACTCCCAAAGTAAAAATATACTGGGTGTTCCATTTAAAAATACATAACTTTGATATAGTACGCTTTTCCTGGACACCCTGTATATTTCAAAATATTTTTAAAATGTAGCCGTGATGAACTTACACTTACACATACCCGCCTAAACAAGTTTCTATAACATTTGCCGTTTGGTCCATAGCCACCGAGGCGTTACTGGTGGCCCACCCTGTACACAGGGTGTTTTAGGATTAAGTCGACAAAACTGTAAGGAGATATTCCTCATAAAAAAATAAGAAAAAAATCAAGTATAATTTTTTTTTCCAGAGACGCTTCATTTTCGAAATATAGGGCGTTAAAGATTTTTAAAGAAATTCGAATTTTTTAAATAACCTAAATGAAGAAGGCTATTTAAGCCAAATTTGGCATGACACTTCTTCTTATAAGATACCATTTTCCTATCTCTTATAGTTTCATGGCAAAATTGATTTTTCTGAAGGGTGCTTCTGGATTCTGTCTATAAACTTTAGGAAGACGTTCCTCATAAAACCTAAAAAAATTTAGTACCTATTAAAATTGGTCTTAGTCTCGAGTATGTGTGAGTCGAATAAGCCTTTTTGGCTCCCCTTCCCTTGGGTTTAACCACTAGTATTAAAATTATTTAGGAGATGCTTCGTTTTTCAGATATAGTGCCTTTTTTTAGAAAAAAAAATTAATGAAAAAACAATATAAATATTTAAGTACCTAACATCTAATATTACTCATAAATTTTTTTTACTTACGTTCTGTACTTTTAAATAAAATATGATGGTAAACAATACATGAAAATTTATTTGTAAATTGAAACAACCAAAAAATTACCAATTAATATTATACCTAGACAAAGCGAAAAGTGAACCAAAAATGAAATGATTTAAAAAATATTTTGTTCAAAATGGGCGCCTCCGGACTGTAGACAAGCACATCTTCTAATTATGGAGGTAGTGGCCGATCGACACTGAATTGGAGTTAATTCTCGACACGCTGTCTTAGATCTTCTAGGGTATCAACTGGCACCTCGTAGACTTTTTGTTTAACAGTATCCCAAACGAAATAATCCATCGGTGTCAAGTCCGGTGAACGTGCGGTCCACGCTGCAGGTCCTCCACGACCAATCCATCTCCTGGGATAATTAATGTTTAACCACTCCCTAGGACCTCTACCAAAATGGGCAGG